>NC_088329.1:14802500-14982500 GCF_036884655.1 Musa acuminata AAA Group | reverse complement strand
AGACTTATAGGTTTGGCTGTCCCAGATCTAGTACAGCTGATCATTGGGAGTGGTAGTCGACCTTACGAGGGCTATTAAGTGTCGATAGAGGATCATTCACTCTCGGCGTCATTAGAGGAATATCCCATGTGTTCTTGCTCAGACAAATCCCTGGCCAGGGTTATTCGGGTTGAGAGAGAAAGATTTCTCTGAGAGAATCCGATTAGAGCGAGACTCGAGTAGAAACCGTATGGGTTTGACAACACCATGCTCGATATACGGTCTCTGAGATATTAGATGGATGAGAGACTATAGGTACACGGTAATTGAGGACAGACAGGTCCAATGGATTGGATTCCCATATATCGTATGGGGACTATGACGTAGTGGCATAGTACGTCCGTAGTCGATTAGTCAAGTGAATTATTACAGAGATAATAATTCACTGGGTTAGAAGGAGTTCTGACTGGTATGACTCACGGCCAGCTCGATATTGGACCTAGAGGGCCACACACATATGGTAGGCTTTGCGATGAGTAGAGGTTCGGATATGAGATATCCGACGGAGTCCTTGTCTTATTGGATGCAGATCCAATACCCACTAGGGGAGGACCCATTAGGGTTTGATAGGGGACCCAATAGGAGGGATTTAGAGTCTCATAGGCTAGAGTCTTTGCTTGTCGTTCCTATTCTCCTCTCCCTCTCCACCTCAGAGCAAGCTTGGAGTTTTGAGGAGCGTCGTCGCAACCCTGCTGTGTGGATCACCGCTAGAGAGGAGGACGCTTGACCTCCTTCACCCTGTCCTAAGGATCTGCAATGTAACAGGGATATACGATCTCCCTAGGTAACACAATCTACTCTATATGCAGTTTTAAGTTTCACGGATTTTACGCACCAATCTTCGCACGATGACGAACATCTCTTTGGGAATCGGGGATTTTGTATTCTTGTTCTTTCGCTGCGCATATGATGTCGCCCCAAGATTTTCCAACAGTGGTATCAGAGCCAGGTTGTTCGTGCGAAGGATTGGTTTTGAACTTCGTGTGTTGTGTTTAGGAAGAATTTTGACGTCAAAATCGACGATGCAAAAACATGGAAGGGCAGCAACAATTGCTGCCCTCGATCTGCGTGCGTGCAGCACAACCGAAGGCGGGCAGCACAGGGGCTACGTCTGCAGCAGCCGGCCAGCGACTTGCTTGCAGCAGGCTTGCGTCCGGCGGGGCTAGCAGTCCGCGAGCAGAGGTGCCTACGGTCGCCTCTCCCGCGGGGTGAGGCGCCGTAGGGCAGCGGCGCTTGCCGCCGCTGCTCCCGCGGGCGAAACCCCCCCCACAAGGGCGGTCGCCCGGCGGGACAGCACCGCTTGCGGGCATTGCCCTGCCGACAGAACCGCCCGCGGGGGCGCCCACCTGCAGTGGCAGCGCCGCCAGCGGGCATGCCGCCTACAGGTGAGGGCAACGCCCTCGCCCCGCCGAACAGGCCGCCGCCAGCAGGGTGGCGGCTGCGGCAGCAGCAAAGGGGAGTAGGGCATTAGGGTTTTCTGGGAAAAAGATAGTTTTGCCCCTCGAAATTTGAGAAATTCCAGTTTCTGTCTTTTATCTAAATTATGAAAATACCCTTAGGAATTGAGAAATTCCCTACATGTCCCTGATTTCATAAAATATTAATTAATTAAAAGGTTTAGTTAATTATTATTTTTATTATTATCTAGTAGTCCTACATGATGATGATTATTTATACATGTGATGTATGATGTGTGGACGGATGATCATGGACCATGTGATGTGTGTACTTGTGATGTGCCTCCATTATATTTCTCGTTTATTGTCGGGCCTGCGTGCCTATGATTAAGTTGTAATCAAATGAGGAGGCATAGTGGGAGCGTGGATGCGATAGCGGGACCCATGAGACGGACGATCGTGATGCATGAAGATGCATCAAGATGTCGACGGAACCGACGACGACGAGATGGATGATCACAAGGCATGGAGATTCACCGTTGCACACATAGATCTTGATGTGAGTGATTAGGCCTACTGGCTCGGGCCTAATCATATTAGGTTGTGGTCCATAATCATCTGGTGTGATTGCTTATACACATACTAGATATGTATATATATTTGCATGTGATGTAGATAAATATTAAATATGTATATGTGTGACATGTCATATTAGGAGACCAAATCATAGAAACATCTCTCGATAATATTAAGTCAGTAAACATGAGGCAATTAGATTGACCCATGTGGCCTTCCATCGTTATAAGTAGGAACAGATTCCTAGTGTAGGTTGAGTTGGTCGAGTCCCTCGAGACTCTTCTATATCGCGATTCACTATCTTGCTTACGACATAGAGATGTCACCGGTGACCTGAGGGCATGGTACGCTTCGTCGAGTCCCTCGATGGTATATTATCAAATTAGACTCATCTTGTAGCGAAGGTGTTGACTTAACCGAGCATCATGGTTGGTCGAGTCCCTCGAGGCCATGGTGATTCGGAGGCCGAACAGGACGGGAATCACAAGGAGTTATGATCGGCAAGAGTTGCCTACCTTTTAGGCTTAGTGTGATTGGTCGAGTCCCTTGAGGTTACACTAAGACGTTGATTGGATCCTGATCCCCACTAGATGTCTGCCGGAGACTTCCGTTTCACGTGCTGAGTGGGAGCATATTAAGATAGAAGTCCATATCTTGATAGTTTATTTCTTACAAAATCTGCATGTTATTCATTTCTGCTGCATCTTTATTTTCAGAAAATGTCGCTTTCAAATCCCTTACGTGGCATACTTGATGTCAACCGCCTCACTGGTCCAAATTATACGGATTGGCTTTGTAACTTGAGAATTGTTCTCATAGCGGAGAAAATCATGTACGTCCTTGATATAGTGATGCCTACGCCCGAAGAAGGGGCAAACGAGGATGAGATCGCTCGCTACGTGAAGTACATTGATGACTCCACTCTTGCTCAGTGCTATATGTTGGGCTCTATGACTCCTGAGTTACAGAGACAACATGAAAAGATGGATGCCAGATCCATTCTCCTACATGTCCGTAAATTGTTTGAGGAACAGGGAAGGACTCAGCGATATGAGATATCCAAAAGCCTCTTCCGCGCTATGATGACTAAGGGGACACCGGTTCAGAACCATGTCCTAAAGATGATTGAGTGGATAGAGAAACTCACAGGTCTATGAATGGTCATAGAGGATAACTTGTGTGTGGACATTGTGCTTCAGTCCCTACCAGATTCCTTTTCACAGTTCATAATGAATTTTAATATTAACAAGCTTGATGTGACTCTCCCAGAGCTCCTCAATATGTTGAGGGAGGCAGAGAGTACTATTAAGAAAGAGAAGCCAGTTCTGTACGCTGGTGAGACAAAAAAGAAAAGGAAAGCAGAAAGGTCCCTTAAGAAGGGAAAGGGCAAGGGCAAACTAGATAAAGCAAAGGTTGCTAAGAAACACCCAGCAAAGGACAAAGGCCAGTGCTTCCACTGTGGTAAAGATAGGCACTGGAAGAGAAACTGCAAAGAGCACCTTGCAGAAAGGGCGAAATAGAAGCTTGGAGAAGCTTCAGGTACATTCATGATTAATCTCCAATTGGCAGATTTTTTTGATAGTGCATTGGTATTGGATACCAGTATTGCTTATTACATCTACAATTTATTGTAAATTATAGCAGAGCCGAGGGGAGATTGACGAGAGGAATATTGCATAAAGGTTTATTTATGCAAGACACTACTCCACATATCATGAATGTAAGTGTCTAAGAGGAAACGAGATGAGGTGAACAGTGCATATCTATGGCATTGTAGGCTAGGTCATATCCATGAGGGAATGATTCAAAAGTTGCTAAATGATGGATATCTAGATCCATTCGACTATGTGTTATATGCAACTTGCGAGCCTTGCCTTCGTGGAAAACTGACCAACTCTCCATTTAGTGGAACTGGAGAGAGAGCCACTGAGCTATTGGAACTCATACATAGTGATGTATGTGGACCCATGTCAACTCATGCCATTGGTGGTTACTCCTACTTCATTACATTTACTGATGATTTCTCAAGGTATGGATATGTGTACTTAATGAAGTACAAGTCCGAGATCTTTGAGAAATTCAGAAAGTATATGTTAGGACTCTAGCTAGGAGAGTCCTAATTGTGAGGGACATTCATGTAAAACCTACCTAAGCCGACCCCTATTAAAGAGGTGAAGTGGCCGGCTAGGGTTAGGAGGTTATTTCTTAGAGAAGAATAAGGAGTTGTAAAGGAATAGGAGTCTTGAGTAGGAGTCCTATTAGGAGTTGGTTAGAAGTAGGAGTCTTGAGTATGAGTCCTATTAGGAGTTAGTTAGAAGTATGAGTCTTAAGTAAGAGTCCTATTAGGAGTTAGGGTTTAGAAGCCCTATAAATAATCATGTAGTCCACCTCTTTTCATAAGCAATAGATGAATCTTTTCTGCAGACTTTGAGCAGCAACTTGGAGGGAGGAACCCCTATAGAGTTCCAAGGAGGCCGATCCCCTAAAGAGATCAACCCCAAGTTTAGAATATGTAAGGGTTCTATCACCTGGTATCAGAGCAGCGTTCTTGGCGTCTCGCTGCCCTTCCATAGCCATCCATCAACCCTCCACAACCGCCCAAAGCAATTCCCACAATTGCTTAAAAGATCGTCGCCGAATTCCGCCATCATCTCCACCACCACGGATCATCCTTTGATCTCCCCGTGAATTGCAATAGTTTCTGGTTTTTTACCTTACTGCTGCTGCAATTTAGTTATCCTTCTTTGAAAATCATAAAAAAATTATTCCTATATTGCTGCATAAACTTTTCGTCATAAAGTTTTCATCTCTACGACGAAAGATACATTGCAGAATTCCAACTGTATAGCATCGTCTGTTTGATCTTGCTACTGTGTTTTTTCTATCAAAATATCTATAAAAGTTTTGTGACATCTTTAACACTTCCTAACAGCAGATTTCCCTTTGGTTTTGTCAAAAAATTCTTAATATAAACCATTGATATTTTACATCTAATATGCTATACTTGAAAATCTGCACCGTAAAATTTCAGCCGCATAGCACTGATTGTTTGATCTTGATACTATGTTGATTCTATCCAAATCTCTACGAAATTTTTATGATAGCTTTGACACTTCCTAATAGTAGATTTACCTTTGGTTTCATCAAAAAATTCTCAATATAAACTACTGATCTTTTACGTCCAATCTGCTATACTTAAAAATCTGTGCTGCCGAAAATTTCAGCCGCATATTGTTGCCTTAACCCATCTATTTGCAATCTTTTTTGAATGAAATTTCTTATACACTTCATATATCATCTTGGCTTCCATCTAAGATTGATATATTGAGGAATTCATCTCTAAAAACGATTTTGTGTTGTTGCAAATTTTCATCGTAAGCCGCTGAAATTTTTCGACGAGAATTCTGCTATCGCAACTTGCACCAATTTTCTTGCTGTTATACTACCGAAATTTTCTTGATTAAATTAGTCTTCCTTGCTGTCATATAAACTGTGATTTTGCTATAAATTTCCTCAATTCTCTTAAGTTTTTGGTGGAAATTTCATTGAGAAGACGCTGTTTCTTCGACGACAATTCTGCTCTTACAAGACAGCACATACTTGCTGCAACTTCCACTAATTTCTATCAAACCTTTGCTGCCATCTACCATAGACCCAAAACTTTATCTACAGACCTAAAACCCCACCAAACCACACCCTCAAACTGCACCCAAAACAGCAACAAAATAAGCCTAAACCGTAGCCTACATCCACCAATCCACCAACCCTTTCGACCATCACCTCTCTCAACAAATACATGCCTTTAACCCAACAACAAAAGAGGGATCTTAACATCACAGATTTGAAGACATATACTATGGTATCTAAGGAGGCAATCAATGCTAAATTCGAAGCCTTGGAGGCACGAATGGAGGATAAGATTCGGATGCTCTTTACCGAACTCAGATTGGGCCGACCACTAAGCCCGAAGAAATCACATCAAGGAGAGAGCTTTGCCCAATCACACCTAGCCCGAAGATATGACTTCCAAGAGAGGGGAAGCTCTATGACCAACCCCAACTGTCCATGCATGAGAGTGGACTTCCCTAGATGGGAAGAAGGAGACCCAATTGGTTGGATCTCGCGCGCGGAGCGATATTTTCGGTACCATAAAACCACGGATGCATCTATGGTGAAAATTGCAGCTATACATCTTGAAGGGGATGATATACAGTGGTTTGACTGGTTTGAACATACTTATGGAGTCCTTTCATGGCGACAATTCAAAGAAGGACTGCTGATCCGCTTCAGACCAACCGATTACGAGAATATTGACGGACAACTAGCAAAGATCCGACAAACCTCTACCATTCAAGAGTACCAAACCATGTTTGAACGGTTATCTAATCAAACTCATGATTGGTCACAAAAACAGCTATTGAGGACCTTCATTGAGGGCTTGAAGCCGGAGATCCGAGGAGAAGTTAAAGCGCGGCAACCGTATACGCTTATGGCAGCCATCTCTTTCGCACGACATCAAGAGGAGCAATTGAACCATAAAGCTTGGAGGATTAGGGTCGCTCCTCAACCAGTAATATTGAAGCCCTTAGCCCCCCCTACCGTCGACCAAGTCCCTACACCAAAGAGGTTAACAAGAGAAGAGCTTCGGGAGCGATATGCGAAGGGGTTATGTTGGGATTGTGACGAGCCATGGAGCCGTGAGCATCGCTGTAGTAAAGGGGGACTTCTTATGATTGAACCGATAGAAGAAGAGGTCATTGAACATCCAAAAGAGAGCCTTGAACATAAAGAAGAAGATGCAGAAGAAGAGCCACAACCGACCGAAGTTACGGTACATACACTAGCTGGCTACTCAAACCCGCAAACGATAAAAGTTGGAGGCCTTCTCAAACAACAACCGATCACTGTTCTCATCGACACGGGCAGCACTAATAACTTCCTAAATAGTAAGGTTGCTATCCATATGAACTTACCTATTGAGAATTGCAGCAGGTTTGTCGTTAAGGTTGCCAACGGACGGATTTTGAAGTGTGATCATTGGTGCCCGCAGGTGAAACTGTTGCTGCAGGACCAAGAGATAATTGCATATTTCTTCCTTCTCCCTCTTGATGATCCTGAGGCTATGCTCATAATTAAATGGTTGACAACATTAGGTGATATTTCTTGGAATTTTATGCAACTAATTATGAAATTTTACAGTAAGGAGAAACAGGTGATATTGAACGGGAAACGTGGGGGTGACTTAACGACAATTTGCACACAACAAATGGAGAATGTTTTGCATAAAGCATGCAGCAGATTTTTGGTACAACTTGAGCAGCAAACTAAGGGAGAGCCAACAAAATTTGAAGATCCAAATCTACTTCCTTTGCTTGCTGAATTTTCAGATATATTTGACGAACCGCGTAACCTACCTCTTACCCGTCGGCATGATCATTGTATAACGATTCTTCCAGGAAAATCTCCAGCAAATGCTCAGCCATATCAGTATCCACATCTCCAGAAGGATGAAATAGAAAGGATTGTAAAAGAGATGCTCAAAACAGGAGTTATTCGACCATGTTGCAGCCCCTACTCTTCACCGGTGCTCCTCATACGAAAGAAGGATGGAATACGGCGATTATGTGTTAATTACCGAGCTCTCAATGGCATAACCATCAAGGATAAATACCCTATTCCAGTAGTAGATGAGTTGTTAAGGGAGCACAAATCTTCACAAAGTTGGACCTTTGATTCGGGTATCATCAAATACGAGTATACGAAGAAGACATACCGAAAACCACATTTTGAACACACAACAACAACTATGAATTTTTGCTTTCTTTAAAAGAAGGTGGAATATCTTGGGCATATCATATCAGAGGAAGGTGTGGTAGTAGACCCCTTCAAAATTGGAGCAATGCAAAACTGGCTCACCCCGAGGAACATAAAATTGCTACATGACTTTCTGGGTTTAACATGCTACTACTGCAAGTTCGTGAAAAACTATGGAGAGATCAGTGCACCACTTACTTCCTTACTGAAAAAAGATGTCTTCCAATGGTCGGACAGAGCCTTCGCTGTCTTCGACAAACTTAAGGCAGCCATGACGATGACGCTGGTGCTAACACTACCAGATTTCAACCGACCCTTCATTATTGAGGCCGACGCATACGGAGTCAAAATTGGAGCCATTCTCATGCAAGATGGTCGACCACTCACATACACTAGCAAGGCATTATCTCCCTCCCAACAAAATAAGTCAACATATGATAAGGAGATGCTCGCCATTGTGCGCGCAGCAATGAGGTGGAGACCCTACTTGATTGGTCGACGATTTCAAATTAAAACCGACCATAAAAGCCTCAAGTACTTTTTGGAGCGAAAGATAACATCCCCTGAGCAGCAAAAATGGGTAACAAAACTTCTTGGATTTGATTATGAAATAACTTACAAAAAGGGCAAAGAGAATGTTTTTGTAGATGCGCTTTCGCAGCTACCCGAGCAAGTTGAAGTTTCGGCTGTTTCACTTCCGACTAGCGACTTCCTTGAGGATATTAAGATGGAATGGCAGGAAGATTCAGATACTAGTAAGATTATAAAAAAATGGAGGAAGCACCAAGCCCCATGGCTCATTACAATTGGGACTCAAAAGAATTACACTATAAGGGACGCATTGTGTTTATGATAAATTCTACTTGCATCTTCACGAGTGGATTTTGGACAAAGTTATTCTATATCCAGGGTACTAAATTGAAAAAGAGTATGGCATATCATCCACAAACCGACGGCCAAACGGAAGTTGTAAATAGGTGCTTGGAGACAGCCCAAAGCCGCCCAACAAATATGACTACCCAAGGAGAACTTCAGACTCAGCCAAGTGCCATTATTGATCGACGGATTGTGACTCGACGACGACGATCCACTACTGAATTGCTAATACAGTGGGCAAACCTACTAACAGAAGATGCCACCTAGGAGAACTATGATGACTTGAAGATCAAATTCTCAAAATTCATGAATCGTCAGCCTCGAGGACAAGGCTGATTTGAAGAGGGCGGGTTTGTTAGGACTCTAGCTAGGAGATTCCTAATTGTGAGGGACATTCAGTAAAACCTACCTAAGCCGACCCCTATTAAAGAGGTGAAGTGGCCGGCGAGGGTTAGGAGGTTATTTCTTAGAGAAGAATAAGGAGTTGTAAAGGAATAGGAGTCTTGAGTAGGAGTCCTATTAGGAGTTGGTTAGAAGTAGGAGTCTTGAATAGGAGTCCTATTAGAAGTTGGTTAGAAGTAGGAGTCTTAAGTAAGAGTCCTATTAGGAGTTAGGGTTTAGAAGCTCTATAAATAATCATGTAGTCCACCTCTTTTCATAAGCAATAGATGAATCTTTTCTGCAGCCTTTGAGCAGCAACTTGGAGGGAGGAACCCCTATAGAGTTCCAAGGAGGCCGATCCCCTAAAGAGATCAACCCCAACTTTAGAATCTGCAAGGGTTCTAACAGTATAAGAATGACGTGGAGAACCAGACTGGAAAGAGTATCAAAACTCTTCGATCAGATCGAGGAGGTGAGTACTTAAGTACAGAGTTTACTCAGTTCCTCAAGGACCATGGGATATTATCCCAATGGACACCTTATACACTTCAGCTCAATGGTGTCTCTGAAAGGAGAAATCGTACGTTATTAGATATGGTACAGTCCATGATGAGTTTCGCTGACCTACCCATCTCATTCTGGGGATATGCCCTAGAAACCGTAGCTTACCTTCTGAACAGAGTTCCAACTAAGTCGGTAGTGTCTACACCATATGAGACATGGAAAGGGAAGAAGCCTGATCTTAAGATTGTTAAGATTTGGGGCTGCCCTGCCCACGTTAAATGACACAACCCCGATAAGTTAGAATCAAAGACAGAGTGATGCAAATTTGTGGGATACCCCAAGGAAACTTGTGGGTATTATTTCTATCATCTCGAGGACCAAAAGGTCTTTGTAGCTAAGAGAGCAGTGTTCCTTGAGAAGGAACACATTTTTGGCGGAGACAATGGGAGAATGATAGAGTTGAGCGAGGTTGGAGAACTAAGCTCAAGCACCACTCTACAGCCCGAGTCTGTTTAGGTAACTAATACACAATTTTCAACTTTACGCAGGTCTGATAGAGTATCCCATCCCCCTGAGAGATATGTGGGACATATTAGAGGAGAGGATGTTGAGGATATTGATCCTCAGATCTACGAGGAGGCTATTATGAGTATAGACTCCGGGAAGTGTCAAGAAGCCATGAATTTTGAGATGGATTCTATGTACTCTAATAAGGTTTTGATACCGGGGAGGGTAAAAATGCAGAATGGATTTCGAAAGAACACCAATAGAATAGTTGTACAGATAGAAAATATCACAGAAGGCAATGAACGAACTCTTGAAGAAACTTCGTTAAAACGAAATATAGCTCACCACCAAGTTTAAAAATCAAAAGGGATATAAAAGATCACCACCCGAATGATAATAAACAAGGATACAGAACTGAAAGCAAAAGACTCACCACTCAAGGATGCATCCAAGAGATATAGAGTTCAAAAGAGCACTCCAAGAGAGCTTCTACCAAAATCCTCAGTTTTCTAAAGTATTTTCTAAGCCCTAAACCCCAAAATAAATACTAGTGCATGAAACAACCCTTCATGCATAGGAAATTTCGAAATTAAGTGCTTTACAGCTGCCAACCAACTCCATTAATGAATTACTTAGCCATGAAGAAAAGCATCATGATACAGCTTTACAGCTGCCAACCAACTCCATTAATGTATTCCTTTGTCCTGGGAATATACTGATGAGCTGCCTTATCTGAGTAGGCTGAGTTGAAGATTATGTAGCAATATTGTTGGCTGAAAAAAATATCATATTATCAGTATGATCCATATGAGCAGATTGTAGCAAATTAGACACTCCCGTGTCAATCTCCCCTGGTTGAAAAAGACTTGTCCTCAAGTTCTTGTTTGTTTCGTCATCATGATTATAAAACGGACTTAAGTTAGCCACATTAAATGTTGGGGATACTCCGTAATCTTTAGGTAGCTCAATCTTATAAGCATTTTTGCCAATTCTCTTACGCACCTTGAATGGACCATCAGCTTTCTAAGTTTTCTAAATTTTCCCGGCGGAAACCTCTCCTTCCTTAGATGAATCCAAACCAAATCACCTGCATTAAACTCCACAAGTTTTTTATGTTTGTTAGCAGCTTGCATGTACCTCTAATTTTGTTTCTCAATGGTTGCTTTCGCACCCTCATGTAGCTTCTTTATCTGCTTAACTCTTTCATCAGCATCTCCACTAAATTGCTTTGTTGTAGAATGAGGGATTAAGTCTAAAGGACCAGCAGGATTAGCACCATAAACTACCTCAAAAGGACTCTTACCAATACTATGATGCATAGAACAATTATAGGCAAACTCAATTTATGGAAGAATGACATCCCATTGCTTAATATTCTTGCCAACATAGCTTCTAAGTAAATTTCCCAAGCTTCGATTTGGTACCTCAGTTTGCCCATCGGTTTGTCGATGATGCGAGCTGCTGAAATTTAAAGAAGTACCCAGCTTCCTCCAAAGAGTTCTCCAAAAATGACTAACAAATTTTGAATCTCGATCAGACACCATAGTTCTTGGAATACCATGCAATTTAACAATCTCCTTAAAATATAAATCAACAATATGAGATGCATCATTTGATTTATTGCATGGAACAAAGTGAGACAATTTTAAAAATCTGTCAACAACAACCATGATAGAATCCTTGTTCCTTTGAGTTCTTGGCAGTCCCAAAACGAAATCAAGACTCACATCCTCCCATGGAGCATTTGGCATTGGCAATGGAGTGTATAAACCAGAATTTTAACTTCTTGTTTTTGCCAAATGACACAATCGGCATTGCTTCACATGTCTATCCATATCTCTGAACATTTTAGGCCAGTAGAAATTTGATTGAACAAGAGCTAGAGTCTTGTCCCTACCGAAATGTCCTCCCAAAACACCACCATGAGCTTCAGCTAGAATTACTTGTCTCAAAGAACAAGATGGAACACACAAAGCATTAGCTCGAAAAAGAAAACCATCAAAGATAAAAAATTGTTGAAAGGAACCTGATTTACAATTCTGCCATATCGAGCCAAAATCCACATCATTCTCATATAGATCTTTGAATGTTTCAAATCCAACCACTTTGACTTCCATTGATGATAATAAAAATGCTTTCTGCTCAATGCGTCAGCAACTACATTTTGAACACCAGATTTGTGCTTGATTGTAAAGTTGTAAGATTGTAATAACTCCACCCAAGCTGCATGCCTCTTGTTTAGCTTGTGCTGGTGATTAATGAACTTTAATGCCTCGTGATCAGAATATAGAACAAATGGCTTGGCGAGAAGATATTGACTCCAATGAGACAAAGCTCGATAAATCGCATAAAACTCCTTATCATAAGTAGAGTATTTCTTTCTTGTATCATTCAGCTTTTCACTAAAAAATGCAATGGGCCTTCCGTCTTGACGCAAAACAGCACCAATTCCCACATTAGATGCATCACATTCAACTTCAAACATATTATCAAAATTTGGTAGAACTAAGATAGGAGCCTCAGTAACCTTTCTTTTCAAAAGCTCAAAAGCATCGTTAGCCTCACTAGTCCATTTGAATTTATCACATTTCAGACATTCGGTGATTGGAGCGACAATAGAGCTGAAACCCTTGATAAATCTTCTGTAAAACGAAGTTAAGCTATGGAAACTCCTCACATCATGCAACGAAGCAGGTGTTGGCCACCTGAGAATAGCCTCTACCTTACTTTGATCCATCATGATTCCATTTTTTGAAACAACATACCCTAGAAACACCACACTAGAAGTAAAGAAATCACACTTCTTTAGCATAAAGCTTTTGATGCCTCAAAATAAGAAAGATCTCTTTCAGATGATTAATATGCTCCTCTTCACTCTTGCTGTACACCAATATATCATCAAAATAAACTACAACAAATATTCCAATGCATGGCTTAAGTATGTGATTCATAAATCTCATGAAGGTGCTAGGAGCATTAGATAGCCCAAATGGAACAACCAACCATTCATATAAGCCTTCTCTAGTTTTAAATGCTGTTTTCCACTTATCTCCGGGCCTCATTCTTATTTGATGATAGCCACTCCTCAAATCAATTTTTGAGAAATTACAAGCACCACATGATTGATCAAGTAAATCATCTAACCTTGGAATAGGAAAGCAATAGTCCACTGTGATTTTGTTGATGGTGCGACTGTCCACGCACATTCTCCAAGAACCATCCTTCTTAGGCACTAACAAAGCAGGAACCGCACAAGGACTCATGCTCTCCCGGATTAACCATTTTATAACCAATTCATCAACTTGCCTTTGAAGTTCTTCATGCTCCTTGGGACTCATTCTATATGCTGCCTTATTACGTAGAACAGCCCCAGGAATAAGATCAATGTGATGTTGGATATCTCTCAAGGGCGGAAGGCCATGTGGAACTCTTCTGGTATAACATCTTCAAACTCTTCCAAGATTTGTTTCATGATTTCTGGTGTCTCCTTGTGTTGTTCATTTTCTTCTACTACTAGTAGAGCCATAACATGACCACCCTAGTCTAATTCATCTTTGCATTCACCATAGGACATAAAAGCGCTAACTTTCTTTTTTGGTGCACTGATTTCGGATGGTTGTAATGGAGCTAAAATAATCTTCTTTTCATTCACCTTAAAAGAATAAGTATGTTTGTAGCCGTCATACAACACCCTTCTATCATAATGCCAAGGTCTTCCCAACAGCAAATGAAAAGCATCCATAGGAGCAACATCACACCATACTTCATCTTTATAATACTTGCCAATAGAAAATGAATCTAAATATCTTTTAGTTACATTGATGTCATTTCCTTTTTGCAGCCAACATAACTGGTATGGATGCGGATGAGGGATGGTGTCCAACTTTAGCTTCTATATCATCTCCAAAGATACCACATTCTCAAAGCTGCCGCTGTCGATGATTACCAAGCAAACTTTGCCAAGAGAAGTGCATTTAGTGTGAAACACATTTTTTCTCACCCAACTTTCATCATCGGCCACATATGACACTTGTAAACTACGTTGCAGTACAATAGACAAACCATGATCAGCATAAGTAATCTCTTCCTCATCATCATCGTATTTTGGTTCTTCATCAGTTTTATCTTCTCCGTCATCACTATGATCTTCAACCAAAGTTATAATCCTTCTATTTGAACAATCTGATGCGATATGCCCAAAACCATGACATTTGAAGCATTTTTGGCCACTTGGGGTAGAAGAATTAGGTGTTTTTTTGCTGCCAGCAGATTCTTCACCCTTTTCTTGTACCTTCGATATTACCTTGCTTTGGACAGTAGGCTTGGAACTTCCTCCTTTTGTGTAGCCTTCTTTTGAGCCATACCGAAAACACTTTTCAAACTTCTGTTGCTTTTCAACTTTTAATGCCAGCTTGCTCACATCATTCAACGACCAATAGGGCTGTAGCTGAACAACTTTAGCAATCTCATACTTCAGACCTTCCAAGTATCTTGTAATTGTTTGTTCTTCCGGTTCCACAAGTTCTCCTTTTAACATCAAATTATCAAATTCTGCAGTATACTCCCCCACACTAAGATCTTTTTGCTTGAAATCATGTATTTTGAGAAAGATCTCTTGCCTATAATTATGAGGTAAATATTTTCTCTTTAGCTCCCTTTTCATTTTCTCCCATGTAACGATCTTACTCTTCCCCTCACGTTCTCTTTGTTTCTTCATATTTTCCCACCAAAAAGATGCATTTCGCCTGAGTTTGAGTGCCACAAGTTTGACCTTCTTTTGTTCGGGTGGTTCATGAAAATCGAAAATTCTTTCTACTGTATTAAGCCAATCGATAAAGTCATCAACATTTATTTTACCTTCAAATTATGGAATATCAAATCTGGGGTTATATTTATTCTGCCACTCGTCTTGGACTTCATTTCTTCTCTAACATCTTCTCGACTCCCTTGGAAGAGGTGTATCATCATCAGAAGTAAACTCTCGAGCTTCATTTTCATGTTGGTTATGTCTACTTTGAAGTTCGTCAATTATCTCATTTTTTTCTTATAGGCTACGCAGCAATTTTCGTAGCTGCAGCCTCAACGACTCAGCGTCATCTTCGTGATCGCTACCTTCACCAACTACATCTTTTCCATTCCGCCTTGCCATGATCCATAGCCTTTAGCTCTGATACCAAACTGATACCGAGGAGGGTAAAAATGCAGAATGGATTACGAAAGAACACCAATAGAATAGTTGTACAGATAGAAAATATCACAGAAGGCAATGAACGAACTCTTGAACAAACTTCGGTAAAACGAAATATAGCTCACCACCAAGTTTAAAAATCAAAAGGGATATAGAAGATCACCACCCTAATGATAATAAACAAGGATATAGAACTGAAAGCAAAAGACTCACCACTCAAGGACGCATCCAAGAGATACAGAGTTCAAAAGAGCACTCTAAGAGAGCTTCTATCAAAATCCTCAGTTTTCTAAAGTATTTTCTAAGCCCTAAACCCCAAAATAAATACTAGTGCATGAAACAACCCTTCATGCATAGGAAATTTCGAAATTAAGTGCTTTACAGCTGCCAACCAACTCCATTAATGAATTACTTAGCCATGAAGAAAAGCATCATGATACAGCTTTACAGCTGCCAACCAACTCCATTAATGTATTCCTTTGTGCTGGGAATATGCTGATGAGCTGTCTTATCTAAGTAGGCTGAGTTGAAGATTATGTAGCAATATTATTGGCTGAAAAAAATATCATATTATCAGTATGATCAATATGAGCAGATTGAAGCAAATTAGACACTCCCGTGTCAGGTTTGGAACCTAGTTGATGCGCCCGAAGGTATTGTACCCATCGTTTGCAAGTGGATCTTTAAGAAAAAGATCGGAGTAGATGGAAAGGTTGAGACTTATAAAGCAAGGCTAGTGCCTAAGGGGTATCGTCAAAGGCAAGGTGTTGACTACGACGAAACCTTCTCACTTGTAGCAATGCTAAAATCCATCAGAATTCTATTGGCTATTGCAGTACACTATGATTATGAGATCTGGCAGATGGATGTGAAAACCGCATTCCTCAATGGGAACCTCGAGGAGGAGGTGTATATGATGCAACCTGAGTGATTCGTGTCCAAGAACTGCCCAGATAAGGTGTGTAGGTTGCTTTGATCCATTTATGGACTTAAAGCAAGCTTCCCGAAGTTGGAACATAAGATTTGATGAGGCAATCAGATCTTATGACTTCGTTAAGAACGAAGATGAGCCTTGTGTGTACATGAAGGTAAGTGGGAGCGCTATCACCTTTTTGGTGTTATATGTGGATGACATCTTCATCATTGGGAACGACGTAGGAATGCTATCCACAGTAAAGTCTTGGTTATCTAGACACTTCTCCATGAAGGACTTAGGGGAAGCATCCTATATCTTGGGGATTAGAATCTATAGAGATAGATCCAAGAGGATGCTTGGCTTGTCCCAATCCAGGTACATAGAAACCATTGTCAAAAGGTTTGGCATGGAAAATTCCAAGAGAGGTCTCATACCGATGAGACATGGGATATCGCTTTCTACGAGTATGTCCCCAAAGACTCTAGAAGAAAGGGCGAACATGAATATGATACCTTATGCCTCATCAATAGGGTCTATCATGTATGTCATGCTATGTACTAAGCCTGATATAGCTCATGATCTGAGTGTCACAAGCAGGTATCAGGTGGATCCAGGCTTGGAGCACTGGAAAGCAGTAAAGTGTATCCTTAAGTACTTGAGAAGGACTAAGGATCTTTTACTAGTATATGGAGGTAATAGCCTTAAGGTTGAAGGCTACACTGACTCAAGTTTTCAGTCTGATGTCGATGATAGCAAGTCGAATTCAGGGTATGTGTACACCTTGAATGGAGGAGCAGTGTGCTGGAAGAGATCCAAGCAAGATACCACTGTTGACTCGACCACAGAGGCGGAGTACATTGCCGCATCAGATGCAGCAAAGGAGGGAGTCTGGCTGAAGAAGTTCATTACAGATTTGGGAGTCGTTCTGGATAGCGAGAAGTCGACTTCCATATATTGCGACAACTATGGGGCGATTACTCAAATAAGGGAACCAGGGTCTCATCAGAAGTGTTCTGAGAAGGTTCCAACTTATCAGAGAGATCGTAATCTAAGGAGATGTAGTAGTGGAAAGAGTTCCATCCAAAGATAACATTGCAGATCCACTAACAAAGTCGTTGTCTCAGATTGTCTTTGAGCGTCACAGGGGTCTGTGGGGATCAAACACATAGGTGATTAGCTTTAGGTCAAGTGGGAGATTGCTAGTCATAGGTGCCCAGCAAGCCAATCACGTGAGTGATGGCACGTATGACTTGATACAGAATCTTTTTGCTTATTATATTTTGGCGTATATCACTTTATAACTATTGCATAAATGCATATATATATATTGTGATGTCCTTGGATTTGTGCAATGGGAATCGGATCGTGATGAGATCACGATAATGAGATCGATTCACCTTTAAACACATATCCTAAATAATCCCGGTCGTAAGTTACTCGAGAGGGACATCGTGATAACCTGACAAACTGCTGTGCTGTATACCTGTCCATATGATGGATGCTGCTGGTCTCATAGTTGCTCGTGTAGGGACACTAGGGATACAGTACAGGTGCTCATTGGAGAATGAGTTCACTGATTGATCCGCTTACGGAATACTGGATGGTTGATGATACCTTATTGTCAGACAATGATTCCGTAGTCCTAGTGGTATATCTGGTCCTTAGACTTGAGACACCAAGGATGTCCCGTATGAGTGCTCTAGTCTTTGATACCAGACTTATAGGTTTGGCTGTCCCAGATCTAGTACAACTAGTCATTAGGAGTGGTAGTTGACCTTACGAGGGCTATTGAGTGTTGATAGAGGATCATCCACTCTCGGCGTCATTAGAGGAATATCCCATGTGTTCTTGCTCAGACAAATCCCTAGCCAGGGTCATTCGGGTTGAGAGAGAAAGAGTTCTCCGGGAGAATCCGATTAGAGCGAGACTCGAGTAGAAACCGTATGGGTCTGACAACACCATGCTCGATATACGGTCTTTGGGATATTAGATGGATGAGGGACTATAGGTACACGGTAACTGAGGACAAACAGGTCCAATGGATTGGATTCCCCTGTATCGTCTGGGGACTACGGCGTAGTGGCCTAGTACGTCCGTAGTCGATGAGTCAAGTGAATTATTACAGAGATAATAATTCAATGAGTTAGATGGAGTTCTGACGGGTATGACTCAAGGCCAGCTCGATATTGGTCCTAGAGGGTCACACACATATGGTAGGCATTGCGATGAGTAGAGGTTCGGATATAAGATATCCAACGGAGCCCTTGTCTTATTGGATGCAGATCCAATACCCACTTGGGGAGGACCCATTAGGGTTTGATAGGGGACCTCTATAAATAGGAGGGATTTAGAGCCTCATAGGCTAGAGTCTTTGCTTACCTTTCCTATTCTCCTCTCCCTCTCCACCTCAGAGTAAGCCTGGAGTTTTGAGGAGCGTCGTCGCAACCCTATTGTGTGGATCACCGCTAGAGAGGAGGACACTTGACCACCTTTACCCTCTCCTAAGGATCTGCAAGGAAACAGGGATATAAGATATCCCTTGGTAACACAATCTACTCTATACGCAGTTTTATGTTTCGTGGATTTTACGCACCAATCATCGCACGACGACGAACATCTCTTTGGGAATCAGGGATTTTGTTTTCTTGTTCTTTCGCTGTGCATATGATGTCACCCCAAGATTTCCCAACATGGAGTACAACCTCGAGGAGGCGGGCGAAGTCAAGTAACCTTTGCCTTCTCAACCCTTAAGAGAATGGGCGAAACCGAGTACCCCAATTCTCTTATCTATCCAACAGAGGAGCTCTACACAAGTTCAAAGACCCTTCGAAGATAATGGAAGATAATAGTTGTCAAATCCTCACCAATAGTGATCAGTGCTACTAAGAGTAGATTGTCCGCTTCATTTCCCAACGAAATGCCAATCGAAAGAGAAAGTGATGCGAACCTACTTGGATGTGACAACTAAGTGAAAGAAGAGTCAATAAGCAAATTTTGTGGAGGAAGGACCCAAAACTTCAGAAGTTTGCGAGATGATGCTCGTTAAAGCTCCAACAAGCATCCACCCAGTTCAAGCAGCATGAGGCATTTGAGAGACTGGCGTAGTAAGGATGGTCTTTTCCTTCATTTGGAGGATCCGCAAGAATCAACATGGATCAACACAACTCAGCCAACCCCACACTAGAGTCAGAGTCATTGGTGAGTTGAAGCAGCATTGCAGATCAAAGGTTCGACTACTCAAAAACAACAGCGGAGAGCAGTTAGGAGCCAACAGGCGCATTGTAGCTGGAGCAGAAGATTGAAGACTCAGCAAAGGCGAGGAGGTGCAGCGTCGGCAAAGGCTTCAACGAGGACGTCGAAGGAAGAAGTGGGGGAGAATGTCATGGACAAACTTCTAAAAAGGATGTTTGATGTAATGCTTATGTATGTCCGTGTCTTTTGGTATGTTCATGTTTTGTACAGCATGTAGAGGGATGACCGAAGGATTAATAGTCTCATTTTAGTTGGGTTGGTGGCCGCTTTAGGCTTGTAAATAAATGTTATGTCATGTGGACACGTGTGAGAGATTTTCGGTCTGTAATGGATCATTTTACCCTTTGTTGTGCAACTATTCTGAGCTTGTAAAGTCTGTTTGTAATTTGCATTGTCTATAAAGTGTTTTCGGAGATGTTTGCTTGTGGATCCTGAATGAGGCGTTTTCTCTAACCCGTTCCATCTTTTGTGGGTCCTAAGGGATATGGGAGGTTGACCTTTGCGGACGGACACGCAAGGGTGCCGCACGACTTATGCGAAACCAGCTATGTCATTGATAAAATGATGGAGAGGAATCCAATCTATTGGACCTATCTATCCTCAGTTACCGTATATCTATAATCCCTCATCCATATAATATCCCAGAGACTGTATAACGGGCATGGTGTTGTCAGACCCATACGGTTTCTGCTCGAGTCTCACTCTAATTGGATTCTCCCGGAGAACCATTTCTCTCTCAATCTGAATGACCTTGGCTAGAGATTTTTTTAAGCAAGAACATAAGGGATATTCTTCTCATGACATCCAGACTAGATAAACCTCTATCAACACTCAATAGTTGTAACACCCCTCATTTCCGAATGTTCGTATAAATTTTTGGTGATAATGTAAGCATCTATTTTAATTGACAAAAGAAATAGAGTATGAATCAGAGGTAACTTATTTTTAAGATTTGGGAGATCTGTTCAAAAAAGAAAAAGAAAAAGAAAGAATCTGAGGACCTATATGTAAACCCTAAGGACCTAATCGTGAATATGATAAAAACAAGGACTAAACTGCAAAATGCACCAAATGACAAATTCCACCGCTTAAGCTTTCTCTGCCTTCGTTGTTAAGGAAGCAGAGGAGGCAGCTCGTGGGTGATCAGGGAAAGAAAGAAAGAAAGAAGAAGAAGAAGAAGAAGAAGAAGAAGAAGAAGAAGAAGAAGAGAAAGAAAATTGGGGCTTTTAGGGTTCTTGCTTTAATCTTGTCATTTCGGGTCAAAATTTCAAAAGGCAAGTGTTCTAACCCCATCCTACAGAAGTATTAGACTCTGTTTTTATGTTGATTCAAAATAAATTGGAAGATTTCTGTTTTGAAACTGATATGACTCGTTTTGGACCTAAAACCATGCATTCTGAAATATTTTCGGTAAACTGACCCCTATATCCTGCTTCGGCTGTAAGTTTTAGTATAAGATGTGACTTCAGGCAGGAACTATTTTGTTTGTAATTAGACTCTTATGTCTTTCTTTTGACACCGATTTTGTAGATTTTGGACACCGAATACTTACCCAAACATTTTTTTCAAATGAGCCTATAGACGCTGTAAAACAGAGTTCAAGATTTCTGACCTATCGCTACTAAAATGACTATAACTCCCTGTTGAAAATTCTGAATTGTACCAAACTGATTTTATTTGAAACTAGACTTGAAAAGCTTTCTTTTGACATATGGTTTGAAAACTTTGGAATTCAATTGCCTACCCTATTATCTGTTGAATCCGACCCTATAAATTCTGCAAAAGAGTGATTGTGATTTTGACCTTGTGTTACCAAATCAGAGGTAACTCTGTGTTGGGAGCCCTGTTTCATATGAAATCTGTTCCATCCGAATATAGATTGATATATGGTTTGACCATAGTCTTCTTATGGGTATTGGAGCATAATTGTTATTCTGAAATAATTGTTTGATGTGCCACTGGAATTCTGTCCGAAATCGAGCTTTGGTCGATTTCGCGTATTCTGTTCCATTTCCTTTGGATACTTGAATTCGTCTAATCTTCTTATTAGAATTGAGCTGATTATGATTGCTTGGAATCCCTGTACACTCTTGCTTGCATTTCTTTCCTAAAACGAATACTTTTGTGAGAGATTTGTTCCTTGCATCACATTGCTTTTGAAAAGGCACATGTACGTTTGGTTGTTCCGCGTGTGCTTCCGTTATATGCTACTTATTGTTGAAACTGCCTTCTTGTACTCTGGTGTGTGGGATTGTCTGGACCTTTGCCAGAAATGGTAAAGGGTATGCGCTGATTTGCCCGCTTTGTGGGGTCCCGCTTTGTGGGATATTCTGGTATGCGCTTATTTGCCCGCTTTGTGGGGTCCCGCTTTGTGGGATATTGCTTAGAGCTTGCGATGCTCTGCCGGCCCCCTTTGACTTCACCTAGACGTGGGTGGATGGAGCTCCCAGACGTGGGAGACTTTTATCAGGTGGTCATTCAGAAATGGATGAATCACATTCTGACTGAGATCCCACTACACCCTCTATATGTTTGATATGACATCCAGAGTTTTGGTGAGTTATTTCTGTTCGTGCTCTGGATAGTTATGATATGATTGCAACGTCAAGGACGACGTTTGAGCTTCTGTACTACATATGAGTTTGATATGCTCTGAACTGCTTCATTCACTGTTGATTTTGCTTCGTAATGTTCCATATGTCGTTGATGTGATTTGGAACATTTTAAATGCCATTGATAAGCTCCGATATGTTTCCCTTGTTTCTGATATGCTCCAATTACTCTATGCCCCATCTGTCAGGAACCAAATATGTATGATTAAAAAGGACAATTATGATTCTGCACCTAATGATATTATGTATACGAAATCGTATATTCTGATTTGTGTTTGAAAACTGCATCTCTTTGGAAATTGTACTATTTTGATATGGATATGTTAGTCACTTGCTGAGCTCTTTATGCTCACCCCATTTGTTGATAAATTTTTCAGGATAGCGTATCGCTTGCTTAAATGTTAAGAATGGGCTGAGGCAGTGGAAAGTTTAGAAGACGTTGGGCAGAACTTTTGTTAGCATATATGTAGTTGTGTATAAGCTACCTTGCATCTAATGAAATGTGACTATGAATCTAAACCTGTGGATTTTGTGTAAGTTAAAGGATCCCTCATGTATAGGGTTTTGAATGTTAAATTAAATTCGTGTAATGATATGAACTTATGGTAAATCGATGATTGTGGTGACTGCATAGATTTCCCCACTTATGGATTTATATTGTGGTTTTTATTTTGATGAGTTGAGTTCAGATTGTATAAATTATCGAGTGATGTGTGCTATGTTTATGAATTGCACAGGGTTATGAATTGGTAGATTATAGAAGTGAAATTTTTGTTATGAATGTTTTCTTAGTGACCTCAAATGTGTGTTTGGATCCTGGGTTAGTTGTGACAAAAAAAAAAAAATTTTAAATATCATGGATATTTTTAGGGGTGTGACAGAATTAGTGCTTACGATAAAAATGATGTCGATTCAAAAAATCTTCATTTTGATAAAATCTGATATCAGAATTCCTTCACTTTGAAAGTATATGGAAGCATAGTGAAAGTAAGAAATTAGTTTGAAATGAAAGTAAAGAGCTTAAAGTAAATGCAAACCGAGTTTTATAGTGGTTCGGTTGTCGTAACCTACATCCACTCACGATTCCTCTTCCGTCGAGGCCACCGACATCCACTAACGATCTTCCTTCAATAGGCAAAGACCAACCACCTTCTTACAATTCTATTCTCGTTTTGATAGGCTCAAGAGATAACCTTTGTACCCCCACTACCTCCTCTCTTAAACTTCACTAAAACTTAGAGTTTTAGTGGAGTTCTCACAAGATTACAATAGTGTTTTCTTCCTTTTTTGCTCTCAATTCTTGTTTGTGTTAACCAGGGATGAGAGGGGAAGATTGACTAGTGCCCCTATTCTCACTATTCCAAGTGGTAGTGAGGGATTTGTAGTTTATACTGATGCTTCAAGAAAGGGCCTAGGATGTGTTTTGATGCAGGAAGGGAGAGTAATTGCTTATGCTTCTAGGCAACTTAAAGGTTATGAATTGAATTATCCAACTCATGATTTGGAATTAGCAGCAATCATTTTTGCTCTAAAGATCTGGAGACATTATTTGTATGGTCGACAGTTTGAAATCTTCACTGATCACAAGAGTTTAAAATATATTTTCACTTAGAAAGAGTTAAACATGAGGCAGCGAAGATGGATAGAACTTCTGAAGGATTATGATTGTGCCATCCGTTATCACCCGGGCAAGGCCAATGTTGTAGCTGATGCACTTAGTAGAAAATCTACAAGTTTTATGGCTAGTCTGGTCGTGAAGCGATGGAAGCTAATAGAAGAAAATTTTGATTTGAAAGCTTTGAGGAAAGAGCAAGACTCGATGATTTTGATGGCCTCCATTCAAGTGCAGTCTGATCTTATGCAACAAATTAAGGAGGGACAATTACGAGATCCACACTTAATCTACTTGAGGAGTGAAATAGAAAAGGAATTGAAGCCACAATTTCAAGTTTCAAAGGATGGCCTATTGAGATTTGGGGAGAGAGTATGTGTACCAAATGAACTAGATATCAAGAATCAAATCCTAAATGAAAGTCATACTTCAAAGTACGCCCTACACCCTAGGAGCACTAAGATGTATAGAGATCTTCAAAGTTATTATTGGTGGGAAGGCATGAAGAAGGAAATTGCAATGTATGTTTCAAAATGTTTGACGTGTCAGCAAATCAAAGTAGAACACCAAAGACCTGGAGGGTTGCTGCAACCTTTAGTTATACTTGAATGGAAATGGGAATGTATTACTATGGATTTTGTTTCAGGACTACCCAGAACCTCGAGGAAGCATGATGCTATTTGGGTTATCATTGATAGGTTAACAAAATCTGCACATTTCATTCCGATTAATATGACTTATTCGCTTGATAGACTTGCAGATTTATATGTTAATGAAATAGTAAGACTTCATTGTATTCCAAAGGAGATCATCTCTGATAGAGACTCCAGATTTCTCTCTAGATTCTGGAGAAGATTACAGGAATCTATGGGCACTAAAGTTAAGTTTAGTATTGCATATCATCCTCAGACTGATGGTCAGTCAGAAAGAACAATTCAAACACTTGAGGATTTGCTTAGAGCCTATGTTATGGATTGGAAAGGTGAATGGGATAAGGATATTTCACTTGTTGAGTTCACATATAACAATAGTTATCATTCAAGTATTCAGATGGCTCCTTATGAAGCTTTATATGGGCGAAAGTGCATAACACCTATATGTTGGGAGGAAGTTGGGGACAGAAAGTTGTTAGCACCGGACAAGGTACAAGAAACTACCGAGAAAATTCAAGTTATAAGGAAAAGGTTAAAAGCTGCTCAGAGTCGTCAAAAGAGTTATGCCGATAATAGGAGACGAGATATTGAGTTTGAAATCGGAGATTTTGTATTCTTAAAAGTCTCCCCTTCCAAAGGCATTATAAGGTTTGGGAAGAAAGGAAAGTTAAGCCCAAGATTTATTGGACCTTTTGAGGTTCTTGAGAGGGTTGGTTCTGTCGCTTACAGGATTGCCTTACCACCAGCATTGAGCCATGTCCATGATATATTTCATGTCTCGATGATTAGAAAGTATATGTATGACCCTTCTCACATCATTAAGTATGAGCTGGTGGAGTTCGATAAAGATTTATCCTATGTGGAAGAGCCTATTCAGATTATTGATAAGAAAGAAAAAGTCCTAAGGAATCGGGTCATCCCACTGGTTCAAGCAAATTGGAGACATCATTCTGGAGAAGAGACAACTTGGGAGCTAGAAGAGGAAATGAAAAAGGTGTATCCTCGTCTTTTCATCGAATAGAGGTACGATAAATTTAGAGGACTAAATTTTTCTTTTAAGGGGGGGAGAGTGTAACACCCCTCATTTCCGAATGTTCGTATAAATTTTTGGTGATAATGTAAGCATCTATTTTAATTGACAAAAGAAATAGAGTATGAATCAGAGGTAACTTATTTTTAAGATTTGGGAGATCTGTTCAAAAAAAAAAAAGAAAAAGAAAGAATCTGAGGACCTATATGTAAACCCTAAGGACCTAATCGTGAATATGATAAAAACAAGGACTAAACTGCAAAATGCACCAAATGACAAATTCCACCGCTTAAGCTTTCTCTGCCTTCGTTGTTAAGGAAGCAGAGGAGGCAGCTCGTGGGTGATCAGGGAAAGAAAGAAAGAAAGAAGAAGAAGAAGAAGAAGAAGAAGAAGAAGAAGAAGAAGAGAAAGAAAATTGGGGCTTTTAGGGTTCTTGCTTTAATCTTGTCATTTCGGGTCAAAATTTCCAAAGGCAAGTGTTCTAACCCCATCCTACAGAAGTATTAGACAATATTTTCGGTAAACTGACCCCTATACACTGCTTCGGCTGTAAGTTTTAGTATAAGATGTAAATTCAGGCAGGAACTATTTTTTTTGTAATTAGACTCTTATGTCTTTCTTTTGACACCGATTTTGTAGATTTTGGACACCGAATACTTACCCAAACATTTTTTTCAAATGAGCCTATAGACGCTGTAAAACAGAGTTCAAGATTTCTGACCTATCGCTACTAAAATGCCTATAACTCCCTGTTGAAAATTCTGGATTGTACCAAACTGATTTTATTTGAAACTAGACTTGAAAATCTTTCTTTTGACATATGGTTTGAAAATTTTGGAATTCAATTGCCTACCCTATTATCTGTTGAATCCGACCCTATAAATTCTGCAAAAGAGTGATTGTGATTTTGACCTTGTGTTACCAAATCAGAGGTAACTCTGTGTTGGGAGCCCTGTTTCATATGAAATCTGTTCCATCCGAATATAGATTGATATATGGTTTGACCATAGTCTTCTTATGGGTATTGGAGCATAATTGTTATTCTGAAATATTTGTTTGATGTGCCACTGGAATTCTGTCCGAAATCGAGCTTTGGTCGATTTCGCGTATTCTGTTCCATTTCCTTTGGATACTTGAATTCACCTAATCTTCTTATTGGAATTGAGCTGATTATGATTGCTTGGAATCCCTGTACACTCTTGCTTTCATTTCTTTCCTAAAATGAATACTTTTGTGAGAGATTTGTTCCTTGCATCACATTGCTTTTGAAAAGGCACATGTACGTTTGGTTGTTCCGCGTGTGCTTCCGTTATATGCTACTTATTGTTGAAACTGCCTTCTTGTACTCTGGTGTGTGGGATTGTCTGGACCTTTGCCAGAAATGGTAAAGGGTATGCGCTGATTTGCCCGCTTTGTGGGGTCCCGCTTTGTGGGATATTCTGGTATGCGCTTATTTGCCCGCTTTGTGGGGTCCCGCTTTGTGGGATATTGCTTAGAGCCTGCGATGCTCTGCCGGCCCCCTTTGACTTCACCTAGACGTGGGTGGATGGAGCTCCCAGACGTGGGAGACTTTTGTCAGGTGGTCATTCAGAAATGGATGAATCACATTCTGACTGAGATCCCACTACACCCTCTATATGTTTGATATGACATCCAGAGTTTTGGTGAGTTATTTCTGTTCGTGCTCTGGATAGTTATGATATGATTGCAACGTCAAGGACGACGTTTGAGCTTCTGTACGACATATGAGTTTGATATGCTCTGAAATGCTTCATTCACTGTTGATTTTGCTTCGTAATGTTCCATATGTCGTTGATGTGATTTGGAACATTTTAAATGCCATTGTTAAGCTCCGATATGTTTCCTTTGTTTCTGATATGCTCCAATTACTCTATGCCCCATCTGTTAGGAACCAAATATGTATGATTAAAAAGGACAATTATGATTCTGCTCCTAATGATATTATGTATACGAAATCGTATATTCTGCTTTGTGTTTGAAAACTGCATCTCTTTGGAAATTGTACTATTTTGATATGGATATGTTAGTCACTTGCTGAGCTCTTTATGCTCACCCCATTTGTTGATAAATTTTTTAGGATAGCATATCGCTTGCTTAAATGTTAAGAATGGGCTGAGGCAGTGGAAAGTTTAGAAGACGTTGGCCAGAACTTTTGTTAGCATATATGTAGTTGTGTATAAGCTACCTTGCATCTAATGAAATGTGACTATGAATCTAAACCTGTGGATTTTGTGTAAGTTAAAGGATCCCTCATGTATAGGGTTTGGAATGTTAAATTAAATTCGTGTAATGATATGAACTTATGGTAAATCGATGATTGTGGTGACTGCATAGATTTCCCCACTTGTGGATTTATATTGTGGTTTTTATTTTGATGAGTTGAGTTCAGATTGTATAAATTATCGAGTGATGTGTGCTATGTTTATGAATTGCACAGGGTTATGAATTGGTAGCTTATAGAAGTGAAATTTTTGATCTGAATGTTTTCTTAGTGACCTCAAATGTGTGTTTGGATCCTGGGTTAGTTGTGACAAAAAAAAAATTTTTAAATATCATGGATATTTTTAGGGGTGTGACAATAGTCCTCGTAAGGTTGGTTACCACTCCCAATGACCGGCTGCGCTTGATTTGAAACCTCCAGACCTATAAGTTCAGTATCAAAGAGTGGAGTACTTATACAGGACATCCTTGGTGTCTCAAGTCTAACGACTAAATACACTATTGGGACAATAGAATCATTGTTTGATAATAATGCATTATCAACCATCTAGTATTATGTAAACGGATCAATCAGTGAACTCATTCTTCAATGAGCACTTGTACTATATATGACATTTATCTCAATCTCTTACTTCTCAAAGGTTGTATTCTCTGCTGAGAATTGAGGGGTATTTATAGGCCCCAAGAGGATTCAAATTTGGGCTCCAAATTTTGAATTCTCTTGGGTTCCCAAGGCTGGCGGTGCCACCGCTCAGTCCAGCGGTGCCACCACTCAGTCCAGCGGTGCCACCACTCAGTTATCGGGTTCTAGGCGGTGCCACCACCTAATCTAGCCGTGCCACCGCCTACACTATTTCAGCTCACTGGTTGGGCTCCAAACTTGCCCAAACCAGTCCGAACTCGGGCCCAATTGGCCCCTACTTGGATTATAGGATTAACACTTAATCCTAACCCTAATTAACATGCTAACTATGAATTTAAAGATATTTCCTAAGCTATTACAAAGTCCGTAAGTCAAGACTTCTTCCGACGAGCTTCCGGCGAACTTCCGGCGGTCTTACGATAAACTCTTGGAAAACATTATGCGAACTCCCGGCAAGCTCCTAAACGTCACGATTTGATCTTTGCGAGTTCCAACGAGCTTCTTCGGCAAGCTTTGACCTTTCTCGGAGAGCTCCGCGAACTTCCAATGAACCTTCCGGCGAGCTTCTAAAAAACCCTTCGATAAGCTCCCTACTCATTCTCGGCTAGTTCCGGCAGCATTCCCGATGAACCTTCGGACTTCCGTCGAACTCTTGAACTCGCAACAAATCCTTCGCGCTTGACTCCGATACTTTGGTTCGCTTTATGTCTTCGTCGATTTCGTAGTTAACTCTGCACACACAAGCCAAAACTCTACTTCGATATAGACAATTATTACAATGCGAATTGACATTCTATTGCCCGACACGTCATTGGTTAGCGCTTCATCCGATTCTTCAACGCATCATCCTCTCTTGCGGCTTGTTGCCCAATCGGCGGTTGACTTCCGTAACCCCGATATCCTTGGCGCAATTTGTCACGCCCCCCCCGAATTATCACATTCAGGAGGTGTGACCCTGTCTAAAATCAATTATATTATAATTCATCATCAATTCAATACAGGATCCAATCTAACAATTTGAGGATACTAAGAATCATTCAAAATCAATATTCACAATTCATAAACCTATACGTTACATAAATCATTATCCACTTTACTCAAAGATTCGAGAAATCTAAAGGCAACTCAACTAAACATCAACCATAACACAAATCTATAATCATAGAAATATATACAATCACAAAAAAGATAATTATTTACCATGAGTTCTTATCCTTATACAACTTAAACTTTTCATTCCATACACATGAGCGGTCCTTTAAACTTTTACAACACATAAGTATCAACATATCCTTAACATTACATCAGAAGTAAAGTTTACTATACAACAAAAACCATCATCCAACAAAATTAGCTCAAAAATCTTCTAGCCTTTCACTGCTTTAACCCAATTATAACTTTTTAGTGCGTGACAAGCTACCCTGAAAAATTTATATAGCAACGGGGTGAGCATAAAGAGCTCAGCAAGCGACTAACATATCCATGGCGATAGGAGAAGTTCAAGCAGGCTTAGTATCAAGATAACGAAAGCAGAAATACAAGTGTTCATTTGAAGTCATCTCATTTGATATAAAATCACAATGGTTTACCTCGTTCAAAAACAAGCATTAGACATAACAATAGGAGAAAGGAAATTGGAGCATATCATTGGCATAAGGAGCATATCGATGACATATGATAATTTCAAGGCATAACAAAGACGTAAGGAGCATTTTGGATATCTATGGCATATGAAACAGTTCGGAACATATCAATGGTGAATGAAATGCATCAGAACGTATCAATGGCATATGGAAATATTTCGGAAGCATAAAAAGCATTTCAGAACATATCAAAGAACAAATATGAAATAGAAGCTCAAACGTCGTACTCTAGCATAGTGCATGTGAGGATTAACTCAGTGGTGGCTCCACGCCGTGATGAGTTCTCGACTCCATCCACGGGTAGCCCTTTCCTACTCGAGCCCTCTCACCCTGCCCAAGTGCTAGGTCGGCTCTGAATTTTATATCAAACAGATAGAAGGTGAAGTGGGATCATAACATAATATGGTCCATCCATTTCTGGATGACCACAAAGCATAAGTCTCCCACGTCTGGGAGCTCCATCCACCCACGTCTGAGTGAAGTCAATGGGGCCGGCAGAGCAATCGCGGGCTCTAAGCATAACTCCCTTTACCATTTCTGGCAAAGGTTCGCAATATCCCACAAGACACCAGAGTACAAAAAGGGTAGTATGAACAATAACATTGACACATATCAGAAGCACATGAGGAACAACAAAGATATGCATGTGCCTTTATCAAACAAGGAAATGCAAACAAAGCATTACATAATAAATTTCAGATATAAAATAATTTCAAGATGAACAATACAAGAACTTCAAAGGACTAATATAAAGCTCAATTGAAGAAGAATTTAGCAGAAATCAAATTTCCAATAGGATGAAAATTGAATAGGCAAAACCCGACAAAGTTTTCAATTCTGATAGAATTTGAATGGTACATTTCCTGAATTGTTTGAGTGATCAAACATGCTCCAAATCACTAAAAATAGATGTCATTGGAAATCTGTATCAATCTATTTTCGGATGAACTCAGATTTATAATTTTTTGAGTTCTTAACAGGAAGTTACAACAAATAGAGTAAAGGAAGGTCAGAATTGATCATCCTTGTTTTGTAGACTTGATAGAATCAATTTAAACAGATGTTTCAGAAGGTAAATATACTTCAAATTTTCTAAATTATATGTCAAAAGAAAGATATGCGAATCTATTTTCAAAAATAACCAATTTTGCATAATTCAGAATTTTCACTAGAGAGTTATGAGCAATTTAGTAACAGAAGGTCAGAAATTTCAGTCCCTATTTTGCAGAATTTGTAGGGTTAATTGAAACAGAAGTCTTAGTAGGCATTTAAACTCCAAATCATTCAATATCAGTGTCAAAATAATGATATTTGAGTCTACTTTCAAATGGATTAGACTTTGCCTAAATCAGAGTTTAGTGCTAAAAGTTAGATCCAAAACAATGTATAGAAGTCAGATTATCGAAAAATTTCAGATTCATGGCTTTGTATCAAAAGTAAAGAAAGGTTTGGTACTAATCTGAAATCTTTTGAATTATGAAGTATTAAAAGGAAAACAGAGATTAGGAATTCTGTAGGAAGAGGTTAGATCACTTGCCTTAAACAAATTTGATTCCCAAATGGGGGGAGTTGATGCAAAACCTCAATCAAATCTTCTTCTTCAATTCCTCTTCTTCTTCTTCTTCCCTTCTTTTCTCTTCTTAAACTCACGTTGGATGCAGCATCTGAAGGTTACATTTAGTTTCTCCTTTAATCTCTTATTTAATTACTTTTGGTTAACACAAGAGTTCTAAAGTTTCAAGGTGGCAAGCATGCATGAAAAATGCTAGGTGTCATCCTTAGAGCAAATTTAGGTGGCACTATTAGGTTAGCTAGTGACACATGTCCACTAATTTTTTTTTTTAACTTAAATCTGAAGCTTAAATAAATTATATCAAACTTCTAATATTTACTCTTAGGTCCCTAGCCATAAATATTTAATCATTTAATATAGAATAATTATTAAATAATCCTTATATTTTTTACAAACAAATATTTTACTAAATTTTCAAAAATGGGGGATGTTACACTCTCCCCTCCTTAAAGAAAAATTTAGTCCTCTAAATTTATCATACCTCATTCAACGAAAACGAAAAGATGAGGATAAGCTTTCATCATTTCTTCCTCAAGCTCCCAAGTCATTTCTTCTCCAGAATGATATCTCCAGATCACTTTAACTAGAGGGATAACCCGATTCCGCAAGATCCTTTTTTTTTTTTTTTTTTTATCAACAATCTGAGTGGCCTTTTCCACATAAAACAAGTCTTTATCAATCACCATCGGCTCATACTTAATGATATGAGAGGGATCAGGTATATACTTTCTGATCATTGAAACATGAAATATATCATGGATATGGCACAATGATGGTGGCAAGGCAATCCTGTAAGCGACAGAACCAACCCTCTCAAGAATCTCAAAAGGTCCAATAAATCTTTTGTGGTGACTTCCCTTTTCAAATCGATTATGTCTTGACCCTCTTATTATCACATTCTGATTCATTTCTAATTTATTTTTTTTTTTTTTTGCTACCAATGTATTAGGTTCACCATGCTTCTATCGAGCCACTCTGATTTAATATCCCCGATCAACTCTTTTATCACACTTAATTAATCAAAAGTAGATGAAGTAGGAGGACTAAATGTCCTCGTCATCCTAGATTCCTAAAATGCATCAAAGAAAATTTTCACCAATCACTATAGTTCACCAAACCTCAATATATTTTGCACGTCAACATATCAAATATTTCAGTGATCCTCAAACCATGCTCTGATACCATATCTGTCACGCCCCGTTGAATATATATATATATATTTTTTGTATTATAATTCAACAACAATTCATTCCAGGATCCGTTCACACATTTGAGGATACTGAGAAAACATTTAGGTCATTCATATCTATAATTTTTCAGTTCATAAAACCTGTGCAGTTTATAATCATACTATAATATCACTTAATGATTCACAAAATCCAAAGCCAACTCAACTAAACCATAACCACATCATAAATCCATAAGCGTAGCAATCTATATAATCACAAAACCAACATGTATTACATGTTTATGTCATTACACAGTTTAAACTTTAACATTCCCAAAATCCCAACGCAAGAGGTACTTTCCAAATATTTACAAGATACATCAATCTAGATTTGTCGTTGATACACACAAAAGAACTTATACAATATCAACTTATTAATTACGAAAGATTTGCCCCAAAACCTTCTAGCTTTCCACTGTCTCAACCCAATTCTAGCTTTTCAGTGCATAATAAGCTACCCTGAAAAATTTATATAGCAACGGGGTGAGCATAAAGAGCTCAGCAAGCGACTAACATATCCATGGCGATAGGAGAAGTTCAAGCAGGCTTAGTATCAAGATAACAAAAGCATAAATACAAGTGTTCATTTGAAGTCATCTCATTTGATATAAAATCACAATGGTTTACCTCGTTCAAAAACAGGCATTAGACATAACAATAGGAGAAAGGAAATTGGAGCATATCATTGGCATAAGGAGCATATCGATGACATATGATAATTTCAAGGCATAACAAAGACGTAAGGAGCATTTTGGATATCTATGGCATATGAAACAGTTCGGAACGTATCAATGGTGAATGAAATGCTTCAGAACGTATCGATGGCATATGGAAATATTTCGGAAGCATAAAAAGCATTTCAGAACATATCAAAGAACAAATATGAAATAGAAGCTCAAACGTCGTACTCTAGCATAGTGCATGTGAGGATTAACTCAGTGGTGGCTCCATGCCGTGATGAGTTCTCGACTCCATCCACGGGTAGCCCTTTCCTACTCGAGCCCTCTCACCCTGCCCAAGTGCTAGGTCGGCTCTGAATTTTATATCAAACAAATAGAAGGTGAAGTGGGATCATAACATAATATGGTCCATCCATTTCTGGATGACCACAAAGCATAAGTCTCCCACGTCTGGGAGCTCCATCCACCCACGTCTGAGTGAAGTCAATGGGGCCGGCAGAGCAATCGTGGGCTCTAAGCATAACTCCCTTTACCATTTCTGGCAAAGGTTCACAATATCCCACAAGACACCAGAGTACAAAAAGGGTAGTATGAACAATAACATTGACACATATCAGAAACACATGCGGAACAACGAAGATATGCATGTGCCTTTATCAAACAAGGAAATGCAAACAAAGCATTACATAATAAATTTCAGATATAAAATAATTTCAAGATGAACAATACAAGAACTTCAAAGGACTAATATAAAGCTCAATTGAAGAAGAATTTAGCAGAAATCAAATTTCCAATAGGATGAAAATTGAATAGGCAAAACCCAACAAAGTTTTCAATTCTGATAGAATTTGAATGGTACATTTCCTGAATTGTTTGAGTGATCAAACATGCTCCAAATCACTAAAAATAGATGTCATTGGAAATCTGTATCAATCTATTTTCGGATGAACTCAGATTTATAATTTTTTGAGTTCTTAACAGGAAGTTACAACAAATAGAGTAAAGGAAGGTCAGAATTGATCATCCTTGTTTTGCAGACTTGATAGAATCAATTTAAACAGATGTTTCAGAAGGTAAATATACTTCAAATTTTCTAAATTATATGTCAAAAGAAAGATATGCGAATTTATTTTAAAAAATAACCAATTTTGCATAATTCAGAATTTTCACTAGAGTGTTATGAGCAATTTAGTAACAAAAGGTCAGAAATTTCAGTCCCTATTTTGCAGAATTTGTAGGGTTAATTGAAACAAATGTCTTAGTAGGCATTTAAACTCCAAATCATTAAATCTCAGTGTCAAAATAATGATATTTGAGTCTACTTTCAAATGGATTAGACTTTGCCTAAATCAGAGTTTAGTGCTAAAAGTTAGATCCAAAATAATGTATAGAAGTCAGATTATCGAAAAATTTCAGATTCATGGCTTTGTATCAAAAGGAAAGAAAGGTTTGGTACTAATCTGAAATCTTTTGAATTATGAAGTATTAAAAGGAAAACAGAGATTAGGAATTCTGTAGGAAAAGGTTAGATCACTTGCCTTAAACAAATTTGATTCCCAAATGGGGGGAGTTGATGCAAAACCTCAATCAAATCTTCTTCTTCAATTCCTCTTCTTCTTCTTCTTCCCTTCTCTTCTCTTCTTAAACTCACGTTGGATGCAGCATCTGAAGGTTACATTTAGTAAACTTTAATATAATATTATTTAATATAAAATAATTATTAAATAATCCTTATTGTTTTTACAAACAAATCTTTTACTAAATTTTCAAAAATGGGGGATGTTACACAATTCCGCTATTTGCCCGATGCCCGATGTCCGAAGCCTTCTGCCATCCAATATCCTGTCATGATCTCCTCCGGCGCAATGTCAATTCCTCATACGTTAATTGTCTAATCCTGATCGAGTAGACCTGCATCACTCAAAATGTAATTAAATATCTAAACACAATCAATTGGTTTCATCATCAAAATCTGATATTCAACAATCTCCTCCTTTTTTATGATGACAACTAATTGATGACTAACGGATTTAACCTTAACTCCCCAGAGTTTAACCAAACTCCCCCTATCAATATGTCAATGATATAATACTGGATTATCCCAAATCCAAGTAACATCAATCATATGTTATGAAAAACATTTAAACCATCATGCAAATATATATAAAATATCTAATTCAAAGCATGAAGTCATCAATATACTTCTCCCCCTATGTCATCAACAAAAAGGAGAAGTAGCTCTAGCTATTTTAAAAGATATGCAAATTTTTGCAACATGAAGCTAGATTTTCATCACAACATATAAGCACAAAAGCATAGCAAGATTCTTAAGTTCAATCATGGCAATTCAACACTTGAATTTTTATGCAAGATTGTACTTTGCTTTTCTTTGCAAGTAACAATATTTATGATGTTTGATATAGCAAATTTCTTCATTACAATTATCGAGCTAGCAAATTCTTCATTCAAGTGTGCAAGCTAGTAATAACTTTCTCCCCCTTTGTCAATGTCAAAAAGAAGGAGAGGAACCAATGATTTAGACTTTTACATCAACTTTGCATCAATCAATATTTCAATCATCACATGATGCATACAAGACAATAATACAAATAAATCATTTCATGAAGGATATCAATGTGAAAATTCACCAAGGATCACATGATACAATCGCAAATCATGATATCATTATGCGATACATCATGAGATGATAATTTATCATATCAATGAAAGATATCAATTGTTAAACATGATATGATAATAGTCTCAAAATTTTCAATTTGCAATACATGTAATACATTGTGATACACTAAAAAATTTAATGCGATGCTTTTAAGGATATCAACCTATTTTTGATACAAAGCATGGCAAGAGCAATTTTGTTGCAAGTTTTCTAAGTTTTGCACTTTTTGCTTCTTTCAATCGGCAAGATCTTTCTTCTCTTTTTGAGAACCGCAAGCTTGCAAGTTTTGCTTCCTTAGTATGCTAGGAAGTTTACTTTCATTTTCAATGCACAAGCTAGCAAAACCTTCTCCCCCTTTATCAAAGTCAAAAAGAAAGAGAGGATTCCATGGCTAAAAATTTCAACCATTCAACAAGCTAAATATGCAAAAAATTCATGAAATATATCAATAAGGATCAATTCAAGAATACCAAAGATATGATTCATGGTTCATTAAAATTCTTCTTAAGAAGTTTACGATCAAGATTCATATGATTCATAATAAAGCAAATTGATGTACAATCATCACATAAGGCATACAAGGCAAAGAAATCTTGTTATTTCTATATTATGAAATATATGATATCAAGGCTCATGATTCATTTGAAAAGATATAGCACAAAGAGCAACTTGAAACATTCTTATCAAGATCACATTTTAAAATATTCCAAGTTTCAAGTGTTTAGAGATAAAAAGTTCAATACATTGTAGAAAAAAAATATAATATCAAGTTTTATCATCATGCAATGTAGCAATTAAAGATTTGCAAGTTTAGCGTTTTTGCTTTTCTTGAGTAAGCAACTGTTTGCTTCTCTACATGCTAGTAATTTTTACGATATGCAAGTTTTACTACATACAAGCTAGCAAATTTAAAGATGTGCAAGTTGGCATATTTGCTTTTCTTTGCAATGTGCATGATAGTATTTCTTTGTAATGTTCAAGATAGCAAATTGTACATCATGCTAGCTAGCAAATTAAAGATGTTCAAGAAAGCAAGCTCTTTCTTCTCTTTTGAGAAGTGTCATTTTTGCTTCCTTAGCAAAATACCAAACTAGCAAGGGACCATGTTTTACATGAGGCAAGCAAACAATTTGGCAAGTGTTACATTTGTATCTTTTCCTTAGATGTGTAAGAAAGTAAGCAAGTTTTTGCATTTTCTTGACTTGTGCAAGGTAGCTAATTTCTCTTTGAGATGACCCTTTATATCAATTCAAGATAGCACATTAGCAACTCTTTCTCTCCCTTTGTAATTGGCAAAAAGAAAGGAAGATTCAAGTCATGAATATCAAAATAATAATTTTATCATGAATATTTCATCATTGCATGCATCATTATTGCATGCATAATACCAAATCATCATATATATTTTTAAAACATATAAACTCATCATTATATGCATGATTCCAAATCATCATTCATATCATTTCAATCATTGTTTCAATCATCACTATAACTCACCATGCACAAAATGTAAAATCATCTAACATGATACAAACATTTATTTTCAAAATATTAATCACTATTTTCATGTATGATAATAAAGTATTCATGACACCGAACATTAAATCAACATTTTTAAGTATTTATCACTTCATGATTGTTGGTAACAAACATTTATCATTTAAAGCATTCATGATACACATCATTTGCAATACATCATATACATCATTATAATAAAAAAAACATATGCATCATTCCAAATCATAAACATTTCAAATCATCATGGTATTAATCTGTCAAATTGCATCCTACCATGCATGATCATAACTTTTTTCCATTTTATCATTGTAAACAAGAAAGAATAAGGGAAGAACAAAATAGTGCATAATATTTTAATTATTTCAAGGCATACAAGCCATAAATCTAATGACATCATGTCATGAAAGATAAGACCTCTTGAATTACAAAAGACATGATTCATTTTATCAAATATCTTCTTTAAATAAAATATCAAGAAAAATCATAGGAGTACAAAGAAAAGATCTTGTTTTAAAAGAAAATCAAGTAATAAATCCTAGAAATCAAGATCATAATTTGAATACAAACTCATTCAAATTCAAATCGTCAAATTCATCAAAATATCAACATTACTTTCAAGAGATTCAAAATGGTATACATAGATTTATCATAATAAACATCAAGATCAATAGGATACAGAAAAATAAATTTTCAAGGAAAAAATATTTTCCTCTTTTTAGTTGTTTCAATTCATATGATTTTATTTCACTTATACCAAATAAAAACATGTATCATATTTAAAACCGAAAGTGTAAGATTTATTACAACAAAGATTAATAAGACACTTTCATTATGGTAAAAATCAATAATCCATAAATCACAATATTCATCACGCATAATTTTGAAATTTATTAAGCATGATCATTATGCATGACACTAAAACATGGTTTCAAAATGTTTAATATTTTCATTACATCATTATGCAATGGTTTCATTGAACATAATTTTGAATGATTCTTATAGATAACTAAAACTTCTTTAGTTTTAATTTATGTGATTGACTTTATATTAGCATGCTCAAGTTTTGTTCTTATGTCAAAAACATACATTATGTTTGAAAACCAAAGACAAGGTTCATAAAAAAAAATCATCAAGCCTTCCATATAAAAACCATGCATCATCATTGAAAGTCAATATGGAAATCATCAAAATACACATTCTTGCTTCTCAAGCACATATATATGATCATTTAAATCTAACATTTTATTCTATTAACATAAAACATACAATTTTCAAGAAAAATAATTATTCAAAAAAAAGAGAAAATGCATCATGAAAAACAGTAAGTAATTTCAAAATAATTCAAGAGAGTTGAGTTACTTACCTTGTAGTCGAAGCCCGTTAAAGCCCAATTCGCCGTTTCACCTTTGGAAGTTCTTGATTTATCCTTGGTTGCCTTCCTCTTCTTTGGCCTCTTCCTCTGTTCAAGTTCATTGTTTATTTTAGATTTTTGTTTAATGAACTTATTAAGATTTAGTATTCGAAGTTCAAGCTCATCATTGTCCTCATCACCTGAGTCATTGCTCAAGTGGTATTCATTTGTCCGGAATTCCAAATCCTTCCTGTTCTTTGGAAGGTGATTTCGTTCATCATGTTCATCATGTGCATTGTGCACCATTTCATATGTCATCAACGAACCAATTAGTTCTTCAAGTGAAAAAATATTTAAATCTTTTGTTTCTTGTATTGCGGTTATTTTAGGATCCCACCTTTTTGGAAGGGATCTTAAGATCTTGCTTACGAGATCAAAATTTGAAAAAGATTTGCCAAGTACTCTTAGATTATTGACGACATCCGTGAAACGAGTGTACACGTCACCTATAGTCTCACTTGGTTGCATTCGAAAAAACTCAAAATCATGCAATAAAATGTTAACTTTCGTGTCTTTGACTCTACTAGTTCCCTCGTGCGTGATTTCAAGTGTTCGCCAAATATCAAAAGCCGTTTCACATGTAGAAATCTGATTGAACTCATTTTTGTCCAAAGCACAAAATAAGGCATTCATAGCCTTTGCGTTTAAAGAAAAATACTTCTTCTCCAAATCCAACCATTCGTTCATCGGTTTAGAGGGAAGTTGAAAACCGTTTTTAACGATATTCCATAAATCCAAATTCATAGAAATCAAGAAAACTCTCATTCGAGTTTTCCAATAAGTGTAGTCCAATCCGTTAAACAACGGTGGACGAACAACCGATAAGCCCTCTTAAAAGCCATGAAGAGCCATTTCTCTCGGGTGTAAATCCGAAATGAGAAAAACCGGGCTCTGATACCAATTGTTAGGATTGGAGCGACACTAAGAGGGGTGCGTGAATTAGTGCAGCGGATTAAAACTTCAGTTTTGGAAAAATCTTTCGTACAATAAAAAACCGAACTCGGAAGTGCTTATCTTGAAAGCATGTTCGTAAAGGTGTGCAGCAAAAGTAATGAGGAAGTAAAGCACGTATGAAGGTTTGTAGGAAGGTAAATAACAATAAGTAAATGCAAACCAGAGAATACACCAATTTAAAGTGGTTCAGTTAAAATAACCTACATCCACTTGCGAAGCCTTCTTCGAAGTGGCTCCCAACTTCCACAAGCAAATCAGTTTGAAGGGGAAGGACAAATACCCCTCTTACAACCTTTTACAAGTGGTTCACACTCTTACAAATTTTCAAAGCGAAAGAGGGAGGTGAACACTCAAGCTATTGAAAACAAAAACTTGCTAAAGGCTTTGCTAAGACTTTTATCTCAATCTCTTGCTTCTCAAAGGTTGTATTCTCTACTGAGAATTGAGAGGTATTTATAGGCCCCAAGAGGATTCAAATTTGGGCTCCAAATTTTGAATTCTCTTGGGTTCCCGAGGCTGGCGGTGCCACCGCCCAACCTCTCGGGTGCTGGGCGGTGCCACCGCTCAGTTCTCGGGTTCTAGGCAGTGCCACCGCCTACACTATTTCAGCTCACTGGTTGGGCTCCAAACTTGCCCAAACCAGTCCGAACTCGGGCCCAATTGGCCCCTACTTGGATTATAGGATTAACACTTAATCCTAACCCTAACTAATGTGCTAACTATGAATTTAAATATATTTCTTAAGCTATTACAATGTTCGTAAGTCAAGACTTCTTCCGACGAGCTTTCGGCGAACTTCCGACAGTCTTACGATAAACTCTCGGAAAACATTCTGCGGACTCCCGGTAAGCTTCTAGTCTTCACGATTTGATCTTTGCGAGTTCCAACGAGCTTCTTCGGCAAGCTCCAACCTTTCTCGGCGAGCTTCGCGCACTTCCAACGAACCTTCCGGCGAGCTTCTGAAAAACCCTTTGATAAGCTCCCTACTCATTCTCGGCTAGTTCCGGCAGCATTCTCAATGAACCTTCGGACTGCCGTCGAACTCTTGAACTCGCAACAAATCCTTCGCGCTTGACTCCGACACTTTGTTTCGCTTTATGTCTTCGTCGTTATCGTAGTTAATCCTTCACACACAAGCCAAAACTCTACTTCGATCTAGACAATTATTACAACGCGAATTGACATTCTATTGCCCGGCACATCATTGGTTGGCGCTTCGTCCGATTCTTCAACGCATCATCCTCTCGCGGCTTGTTGCCCAATCGACGGTTGACCTCCGCAACCCCGATATCCTTGGTGCAATTCTGCTCTTGGCCCGATGCCCGATGTCCGAAGCCTTCTGCCATCCAATATCCTATCGTGATCTCCTCCGGCGCAACGTCAATTCCTCCTACGTTAACTATCTAATCCTGATCGAGTAGACCTGCATCACTCAAAATGCAATTAAACATCTAAACACAATTAATTAGTTTCATCATCTAAATCCGAGATTCAACATATACAACAATCAATATAAAGTGATAAAATAATAAATTATAATAAGCAAAAATACAGCGTGTCAAGAAACACGTGCCATCACTCACATGATTAGCTTGTAGGGTACCTATGACTAGCAATCTCCGACTTGACGTAAAGCCAATTACCTACGTGTTTGACCCCCATTAGACACCTATAACGCTTTAAGACAATTTTAGACAATGGCTTTGTTTGTGGATCTGCAATATTATCTTCGGATGGAACTCTTTCCACTACTACATCTTCTCAAGTCACGATCTCTTTAATAAGTTGGAACCTCCTTAGAACACTTCTGATGAGACTCGGGTTCCCTCATTTGAGCAATCGCCCTGTAGTTATCGCAATAAAAGGGAATCAGCTCCTCGTTGCCTGGCACAAGTCCCAGATCTGTGATGAACTCTTTCATCTAGACTCCCTCTTTTGCTACCTCCATTGCAATAATGTACTTCACTTTTGTGGTCAAGTCAATAGTAGCATCTTGCTTAGAACCCTTCCAGCATGCTGCTCCTCCATTCAGGGTATACACATACCCTGAATTCAAATTACTATCATTGACATCAGACTAGAAACTCGAGTTTGTATAGCCTTCAACCTTAAGGCTACTACCTCCATATACCAGTAAAAAATCCTTAGTCCTTCTCAAGTACTTAAGGATACACTTTACTACTTTCCAGCGCTCCAAGCTTGGATCCACCTGATACTTGCTCGTGACACTCATAACATGTGCTATATTAGGCTTGGTACATAGCATGGTATACATGATAGACCCTATTGCTAAGACATAAGGTATCCTATCCATGTTTGTCCTTTCTTCAAGAGTCTTTGGGGATATACTCCTAGAAAGCGATATCTCATGTCTCATCAGTATGAGACCTCTCTTGGAATTTTTCATGCCAAACCTTTTGACAATGGTGTCTATGTACATGGATTAGGATAAGCCAAGTATCCTCTTGGATCTTTCTCTATAGATCCAAATCCTCAAGATATTGGATGCTTTCCCTAAGCCCTTCATAGAGAAGTCTCTAGATAACCAAGCCTTTATTGTAGATAGCATTCCTACATCATGCCCAATGATCAGGATGTCATTCATATATAAGGCCAAGAAGGTGATAGCGCTCCCACTTACCTTCTTGTACATACAAGGCTCATCTTCGTTCTTAATGAAGTCATAAGATATTATTGCCTCATCAAATCTTATGTTCCAACTTCAGAAAGCTTGCTTTAGTCCATAGATGGACCTAAGCAACCTACACACTTTATCTGGACTATCCTTGGACATGAATCTTATAGGCTATATCATATAGCCGAATCTCGTATTTTGATGATGAAACCAATTAATAAATGTTTATAATTTGACTCTTTCACTCTACTAGTGCCTTCATGAGTCACTTTGAGTATGTGCCAAATATCAAAAGTCATTTCACAAATCGAAATTTGATTAAACTCGTTTTTATCTAATGCACAAAACAAGGTATTCATAGCCTTGGCATTTAAAGTGAATGTCTTCTTCTCCAACTCCTTCCAATCGTTCATTGGAAGAGAAGACTTTTGAAAACCATTTTCGACAATGTTCCAAAGCTCAAAATCAATTGAAATTAGGAAGATCCTCATTCTAGTCTTATAATATACGTAATCCTCATGGGCGGATGTGTAATTGAATGACCCTCTTGGTTGCCGACAAATGCCATCTCTCTTGAGTTTTAAACCAAACGAGAGTGAACCTTGCTCTGATACTAATTGTTAGGATCAAGAGGTCGGCACTAAGAGGGGGGGGTGAATTAGTGCAGCGGAAAACTTTCGCTATTTTAAAAAACTTATTTCAATTGAAACCGATTCCAATGAGAATGGTTTCAATTCAATCTGTTTCGGAAGGAATTTAAACTCGAAACCTTTCATGAAAGTGCAAGAGAAGACTAAGGTGATTTGTAGCACTGTAAATTATACAAATGAAAATCTTCGGTTTCATAAAGTCATCGTACGATTAAAGCCGAACTCGGAAGATGTTTACGTGAAAGTGTATGTAGATGTAGTTGAAGCACAGTAAGGAGGAGAGGCAGTTTGCTATAAAAGAAAGTTGCTTAAAGTAAATGCAAACCTAGTTTTAGAGTGGTTCGATCAACGTGACCTACATCCACTTTCGGCTTCCTCCTCCGACAAGGTCACTGGCATCCACTAGAGAGGCCTTCCTTCAATAGGCGAAGGCCAACCACCTTTTACAGTTTTTCTCTTTTTATCGGGTTTAGGAGACAACCCTTACAAGTGTCACTCCTCACTTGAATGACCTCAACACTTAGAAAGGAAGGAGGAGAACTCTAGCACTTCTACAACTCTTTAACACTTCAAAGACTTAAGAATATATCAAGATTTCGTTGCCCTTTCATACAGAAAAGGGTGGGGTATTTATAGACCCTAATGACTTTAAAAAATGGAGCAAAAAAGTGTCTCATCCCGGATTTCCAGGGTGCTGGTAGTACCACCGTAATTACTGGGCGGTACTACTGCCTAACACATGACACTGGGTGGTACTACTACTTAGTCTAGGCGGCAACACTGCCTAACAGGGGTGGTACCACCGCTGGCAGCAATAACTGCTTGCGGTGCCACCATCTGATAGGAGCGGTACCACCGCCTATAATTCCTAGGAGATCGAGTCCGCCAAGCGGTGGCACCGCCGGCCAAGAATTCAGGGGCTGAATGGGCTACTCCATTCGGCCCAATTCAGCCCTATCAAAGGCCTAGTTGGCCCCAAATTAAGTTTGTGGGATTACATCCTAATCGTAACTTAATTTACACTCTAACTATGATAATTAAGACATGTTTACTGCACTTCTTGTTCCGGTGCATCAATTGCTCTTCCGGCGAGCTTCCAACGTACTTCTAGTGAACATCCAACGAACTATCGGCAATGCTCCGGTAGACTCCCGGCAAGCTCTTGGACTTTGCGATGATCTACTTAGTGAGTTCCGATAAGCTTCTATGGCAAGCTCCTGGATTTCTCGGTTGGTTCCCGCAGAACTTCCAATGAACATCCGGACTTCCGACGAACTCTCAAACTCCCAACTTGATCTCGATCTTGACTCCGGCATAACACCTACTTTATATCTTACTACCATCGTAGTTAATCCTACATACTTTTCTCAACATATAGATTAGATCAAACAAATTACAATTGACTTCATCATCAAAATCCGAGATTCAACACCGCCCAATGGTAGGGTGCCAAGCGGTGGTAACGCCTAGTGCAGTGTTAGTGTCAGACTGACACTGGTGGTGGTACCACCTAGCACAGACGGTGGCACCACCCGTACCCAGGAAAGTCGAGATGAGATGTTTTTAGGCTCCAAGTTTGAATCAACTTGAGGCTTATAAATACCCCTCTCATCCCTGGTCAACATATATAAGCACAGAGAGTTCTAAAGTGAGAAAATGCTATTGTAATCACTTGAGAAATCCCCTCCTCTAGTCTAAGTTTATAATTCTGTTTAGGAGGAGTGAGTGCTTGTAAAGGTTGTCTCCTAAACCTATGAAAACGAGAAGAGGGGTGTAAGAAGGAGGTTGATCTTCGCCTATTAAAGAAATATCAATAGTGGATGCCGGTGGCCTCGACGTAAGAGGAATTGGTGGAGTAGATGTGGGTCACGACGACCGAACCACTATAAAAATCTGGTTTGCGTTTTGTCTTGAGCAATTTACTTTAACTACATACCACTTTACTTTCTTACTACTTTCAATACACTTACGAATGTGTTTCAAGTTAAGATCTTTACGAAATGGTTTTTGTAAGAATCAGTTTTATCATACAAAACTTTTTTAAACCGACATAATCTTTCCACTGCACTAGTTCAAACCCCCCCCCCCCTCTTAGTGTTGACTCATTCCTAATAGATATCCCCACTATGGTGGGGAGTGATCTGACAATAAGGTTCCCTACCCTTGCCTCTCAAGCTGCTCCTTTGCTATCTTCTTCCCGACAGGATGCTCCTTCGATGAACCAGCATAGAAGCAGGTCGCGCTCTAGATCACGTCCTCCTGCTGCCATTTCTAGAGACCCTTAACCTTGGAATAGTCTCTTCAAAGCTCTGGTTGGAAGTCTATATCTTCGCTTGGATTTCTTTACTCTAGAAGTACAGGCCAATCAGAAGATTATTGTATACAAGACTACTAATTTTAAATAGTCGATTGATAAATGGTCCATGGTGCTTGTTGGGTACGTGGTCAGCCTCAAGACATCCTATTTCCTAGTATCCTCCATCAAAACTAGATGAGGAATATTGACATTTAATCTCCATATATTGGAGAACATATTTTATATATATAAGCCCTACTCCGAAGAAGATTTGCAACAGATCCTTGAAGGGTTTTAAACTATTCACGACTATCCAATGATTCTACTACGCTAGTCACATGATGTTCGTTTTGAGTTAGATAGCCTGTAATCTATTCCCTTATGGGTATCTTTTCATGATTTTCCTTTACATCTTTATAGTCGACGTTTTATTATAAAATTATGCAACACTCTGGGACAGCCACTATATATCGACAAGGCAATAACTGCGTAAACTATATTAGCATTTGCATGAGCATGTGTAATGGTTTCTTCCAATGGTATTCTTCTTAATAAGGTTTTTTATCATGATCTTGATACCCACAAGTTTCCATACGGTATCCCATGAACTTTCATTACTCCATCTTGGATTTCTACTTATCGGGGTTGTGTCTTTTAATATGAGCAGGGCAGTCCCAAATCATAACAACCTTAAGATCGAGCTTCTTCCCTTTCCATATCTCATATGGTGTGGACACTTTCGACTTAGTTGGAACTATGTTCAAAAGGTAAGCTGTGGTCTCTTGGGCGTATTGTTAGGACTCTAGCTTGGAGAGTCCTAATTGAGAGGGACATTCATGTAAAACTGTTAGGACTCTAGCTAGGAGAGTCCTAATTGAGAGGGACATTCTATTAGGACTCTAGCTAGGAGAGTCCTAATTGACAGGGGCATTTATGTAGGAGGTGTTTTCTTAGAGAAGAATTAGGAGTTGTAAGGGAATAGGAGTCTTGACTAGGAGTCCTACTAGGAGTTGGTTAGAAGTAAGAGTCTTAAGTAGGAGTCCTATTAGGAGTTAGGGTTTAGAAGCCCTATAAATAGTCATGTATTCCTTCTCTTTTCATAAGCAATAGATGAATCTTTTCTACAGCCTTTGAGCAGCAACTTGGAGGGATGAACCCCTATAGAGTTCCAAGGAGGCCGATCCCGTAAAAAGATCAACCCTAAGTTTAGAATCTGCAAGGGTTCTAACACCTGGTATCAGAGCAGCGTTCTTGGAATCTCGCTGCCCTTCCATTGCCATCCATCAGCCCTCCACAACCTCCCAAAGCAATTCCCACAATTGCTTAAAAGATCGTCGCCGAATTCCGCCATCATCTCCACCACCGTGGATCATCCTTTGATCTCCCCGTGAATTGCAACAGGTTATGGTTTTCTACCTTACTGCTGCTGCAATTTAGTTATCCTTATTCGAAAATCCAAAAAAAAAAACTGTTCCTATATTGCTGCATAAACCTTTCGTCACAAAGTTTTCATCTCTACGACGAAAGATACATTGCAGAATTCCAGCCGCATAGCACCATCTCTTTGATCTTGCTACTGTGCTTTTTCTATCCAAATTTCTATGAAATTTTTATGACATCTTTGACACTTCCTAACAGCATATTTCCCTTTAGTTTTTTCAAAAAATTCTTAATATAAACCATTGATCTTTTACGTCTAATCTGCTATACTTGAAAATCTGCACTGTAAAATTTCAGCCGCATAGCACTATTTGTTTGATCTTGATACTATATTGTTTCTATCCAAATCTCTACGAAATTTTTATGATAGCTTTGACACTTCCTAACTGTGGATTTCCCTTTGGTTTCATCAAAAAATTCTCAATATAAACCACTGATCTTTTATGTCCAATCTGCTATACTTAAAAATCTGTGCTGTAGAAAATTTCAGCGGCATATTGTTGCCTTAACCCATCTATTTGCAATCTTTTTTGAATGAAATTTCTTATACACTTCATAGATCATCTTGGCATCCATCTAATATTGATATATTAAGGAATTCATCTCTAAAAATAATTTTGTGTTGCTGCAAATTTTCATCGTAACCCGCTGAAATTTTTCGACGATAATTCTGCTATCGCAACTTGCACCAATTTCCTTGCTATTATACTGCTGAAATTCTCTTGATTAAATTAGACATCCTTGCTGTCATATAATCTGTGATTTTGCTATCAATTCTCTCCTCAATTCTCTTATGTTTTTGGTAGAAATTACATCGAGAAACCATTGTTTCTTCGACGACAATTCTACTCTTACAAGATAGCACATACTTGCTGCAACTTCCACTAATTTCTATCAAACGTTTGCTACCATCTACCACAGATCCAAAACTTTTATCCGCAGCCCTAAAACTCCACTAAACCACACCCTCAAACTGCACCCAAATCTGCCACAAAACAAGCCAAAATCGTAGCCAACATCCACCGATCCACCAACCCTTTCGACCATCACTTCTCTCAACCTATACATGCCTTTAACCTAACAACAAAAGAGAGATCTTAACATTATAGATTTGGAGGCATATGTTAGGATCGGAGCGGCACTAAGAGGGGGGGTGAATTAGTGCAGCGGATTAAAACTTCGGTTTTAATAAAAAAATCTTTCGTATGTTAAGAACAAAACTTGAGAAATTTAACTTGAAGGCGTGTTCTTAAAGTTGCGCAGCAAGAGTAATAAGGAACTAAAGCAGTAAGAAGATTTGCAGTAATGTAAATGACAATAATAAAAAGCAAACCAGAGATTACGCCGATTTTTAGAGTGGTTCGGTCAAATGACCTACTCCACTTGCGAGGCCCCTCTTCGATGAGGCTCCCACCTTCCACTAGCAAGTCTCTTGAAAGTGAAGGGTGAATACCCCTCTTACAACTTTTACAAGCGGTTCACTCTCTTACAGATTTTCAACAAGAAAGAAGGAGGTGAACACTAGCAAATTGAAAACAAGACAAGCTAACACTTTTCTAAGGCTTTTCTCTCAAACACTTGCTGCTCAAAAAAGTTATTCTCTCAGCTGAGATTTGAGGGGTATTTATAGGCCTCAAGAGGATTCAAATTTGGGCTTCAAAATTTGAATTCTCTTTGGGTTCCCGCTGTTGGAGGTGCCACCGCCCAGCCAAGCGGTGCCACCGCCCAGGGCTCGGGTGCTGGGCGGTGCCACCGCCCAGCCAGGAGGTGTCACCGCCCAGCTCTCGGGTGGTGGGCGGTGCCACCGCCCAGCTAGGCGGTGCCACCGCCTACAGTGTTTTCAGCCCGACTACAGTGTTTTCAGCCACTAGTTGGGCTTCAATCTTGGCTCTCTAGTTCGCTGGTTTAGCTTAATTTTTAGCCTAAACCAACTCTGACTTTGGGCCCAGTTGGCCCCTAACCAGGATATAGGATTATCTCTTAATCCTAATCCTAATTACAAGTGGACTACATAACCAAAACACATCCTAAGCAAATTTTCAACCGCGAACGTCGAGTCTTGTTCTGGCGAGCTTTCCGACGAACTTTCTGCTGACGGGCTTCTAGCAAGCTCCCGAACTTGTGATGACTTTAATGAGTAGCCGAGCCTTCTCGGTGATCTCCGTGAACCTCCGACGATCTCTTCGGCGAACTTCCGAAAATTTCGACAGGTTCCCGATTTCTTCTCGGTTGGTTCTGGCAGCATCTCCGACGATTCTTCGGACTCTTAAACGTCCATCGAACTTGACTCCGGTATTCTCGCTTTGTGTTTTTTGGTTATCGTAGTTAATCCTGCACACACAAGCAAACACTCTACTCTGATCTAGACAATTATTATAACGCAAATTGACATTCTGTTGCCCGGCACGTCATTGGTTGGCGCTTCATCCGATTCTTCGGTGCATCGTCCTCTCTTGCAGCTTGTTGCCCAATCGGCGGTTGACCTCCGCAACCCCGATATCCTTGGCGCAATTTCGCTCTCCTTGGCCCGATGCCCGACGCCCGAAGCCTTCTGCCATCCAATATCCTGACGTGATCTCCTCCGACGCAACGTCAATTCCTCCTGCGTTAATTGTCTAATCCTGATCGAGTAGACCTGTATCACTCAAAATGTAGTCAAACATTTAAACACAATCAATTAGTTTCATCATCAAAATCCGAGATTCAACAATCTCCCCCTTTTTGATGATGACAACTAATTGATGACTAACGGAGTTAACCTTAACTCCCCGGAGTTTAACTAAACTCCCCCTATCAATATGCCATTGATAGAACACTTGGATTATCCCAAATCCAAGTAACATTCATCACATGTTATTAAAAACATTTAAACTATCATGCAAATATATAAAATATTTAATTCAATGCATGAAGTCATCAATATACTTCTCCCCCTATGTCATCAACAAAAAGGAGAAGTAGCTACTCTTATGTGTTTATTATATGGGTTCAAACCATTGCATGAAAAACATAATATTAAATTTTTATCATCATGCAATTTTGAAGATAGAAAATTTAGCAAGTAATGCATCATGCTTGGGACATTCAAGCTATCAAGTTTTAGATATACAAGTTTTACAGCATATAAGATAGCACTTTTGGTAATGTTCAAGATAGCAAGTTCTACATCATGCAAGCTAGCAATATTGAGATGTTCAAGAAAGCAACTCTTGCTTCTTGAAATATGCAAATTGTAAGCTAGCAAATTTTTGCTTCCTTTGCAATGTTTGAGCTAGCAATTTTGCTTCCGTTGCAAAGTGCAAGTTAGTATGTTTTGCATCTTGAGATAAACAAGATTGTATTTTTGGTATGCAAATTTATAGTATACAAGCTATCAACTTTTGCACATAAAAAGTTAGCAAAATTTTACATCTTTTGAGATGTGCAAGATGGACTATTTTGCCTCTTTTCAAATTGTGCAAGCTAGCAAATTTGCTATCTAGCAAGTTTTGCTCCCCCTTTGTCAGTGTCAAATAGAAGGGAATAACAATACAATCATGTAATTCATTTCTCTTTACTATAATATTCAAATCATGATAAGGGTAAATAATAAAGATGAAAAATGAATGTCAAAAGACATATATCATTTTTGACAAATTTCTTCTTTTGTAGATAGAAAACATGATAGGAAACAATCTTGATTCAAAAAGAAAACTCAAGTTATAAATTATCAAGATGTCAAGTAGCATGTCATGGTTTACAAAAACAAGTTTCTTGCTAGTTAATAGCAAAAAGAATCTCAATTCATGCATATAAAATCTTATGATTCACATAGAACATCTCCTCTTTTATAAAACGAGAGAATCATGATGAAGAATCTTGATTTACATAGAGTTTCAAAATATAATTATCAATATCATGAATACTAAAAGACCATGAAAATTTTGATAAATATCCTTTTAAATAGAAAACAAACTTAATTCATTCAATAGAAAATTGTGAGAAATCAAGATCATGATTTCAATAAAATCCATTAAATTCAAATCATTTTCATAATCCATGAGATTCATAAAAATAATACAAATAGATTCATCAAAATCAATAATATAGAAAAAATAATTTTCAAGAAGAAAAATGTTCTTATCTTTTAGTTACTTCAATTCATGTGATTTATTTCATTCAAGCATGCCTCCCTTTTTTTTTTATGTCAAATAAAAACATGTATCATGTTTAAAACCGAAAGTGCTAGATTTATTATGACAAGGATCAATAAGGCACTTTCATTATGGTAAAAAGAAAATCGATAATCTGTAAATTACAAGATTCATTATGCATAATTTTAAAAATCTTATGCATAGAACAAAATCATCAATCATGATATCAAGACATTTATCATTTAAAGCATTCATGATTCACATCATATGCAATACATCACATATATTATCATAATAAAAGGCATAAGTATTGCATGCATCATTCCAAATTATAAATATTTCAAATCATAATGGTATTAATTTGTCAAATTACATCCTACCATGCATGATCATAACTTTTCATTTGTATGCATCAAAATAATCTCAAGAGTATTTCATGCATGATTTTATATCACCAAATAAGGAATATCAAGAAGAAAATAATTGGTGATGAGATAAACATTTCATGAATATAAGGAATTACATAAAAATTTTATCATGAAGGATTAGAACATGTGAATACCAGAAGACATGATTTCTTTTTGAAAAACCTACTCATTAATAATCAAAAGAAAATCTTAGGAGATCGATTAATGAAAAATCTTGATTCATAATAAATCTTAATTTGTAAATATCACGGAATCAAGATCATGATTTTAGATAAAACTCATTCAAATTCAAATCGTCTAAATCATCAAAATCTCAACATTTCTTTCAAGAGATTCAAAATGACATAAATAATTTTATTGGTCTCTTAGGTATAAATCAATAAGATAGAGAAAAAGAAAATTTTCAATAAAAAATCTTTCCTCCTTTTGTTTCAACTTATTGATTGATTCCATGCATGCATCTCCTTTTCTTTCAAATCCATGCATCATCGTTTTAAAACAAAAAAAATCAAAGATCATCAAGATAAAAAAGTGCAACACATAATTCCAAAAAAAAATGATTTCAACTCATTACTTCAAGTCAAATCAATATCATGATTTTGATATAACTCATTTGTAATTCAAATCATCAAACCAAAATCATTTTCAAGGGATTCATATAAATCAACAAGATAGAGAAAAATAATTTTCAAGAACAATGCTTTTCTCTTTTTAGTTATTTAAATTCATGTCATTTATGCTAGATAAAAATGTGCATCAACATTTAGGATCGAAAAATGAATTTTGTCATAAAAACCATCAAGACCAAAAAATCATCATGTATAACTTTACAATCTCATGCATAAAATCATCAAATCATAGCATCAAAACTTTCAATAGTTTCATTACAACATCAAGTAAGGTTTTATTGAACATAATTTTGAATGATTCTTATAGATATTTAAAATTTCTTTAGTTTTACTTTATATGATTGACTTTGTTAGGATCGGAGCGGCACTAAGAGGGGGGGGTGAATTAGTGCAGCGGATTAAAACTTCGATTTTAACCAAAATCTTTCGTACGTTAAGAACGAAACTTGAGAAATTTGACTTGAAGGCGTGTTCTTAAAGTTGCGCAGCAAGAGCAATAAGGAACTAAAGCAGTAAGAAGATTTGCAGTAATGTAAATGACAATAATAAAAAGCAAACCAGAGATTACGCCGATTTTTAGAGTGGTTCGGTCAAATGACCTACTCCACTTGCGAGGCCCCTCTTCGATGAGGCTCCCACCTTCCACTAGCAAGTCTCTTGAAATGGAAGGGTAAACACCCCTCTTACAACCTTTTACAAGCAGTTCAACCTCTTACAAATTTTCAATAAGAAAGAAGGAGGAGAACTCTCTAGCAAATTGAAAACAAGACTTGCTAAGACTTTCTAAGACTTTTCTCTCAATCAAAATGCTTCTCAAAAGTTGTAACCTCAGCTGAGATTTGAGGGGTATTTATAGGCCTCAAGAGGATTCAAATTTTGGGCTCCAAAATTTGAATTCTCTTAGGGTTCCCGGTGCTGGCGGTTCCACCGCCCAGCCAGGCGGTGCCACCGCCCAGCGCTCGGGTGCTGGACGGTGCAACCGCCCAGCCAAGGAGGTGTCACCGCCCAGCCAGGCGGTTCCACCGCCTGGCTTTCCGATTCATTGGTTTGGCTTATTTTTCGCCCAAACCAAATTTGACTTTGGGCCCAGTTGGCCCCTAACCAGGATATAGGATTATCTCTTAATCCTAATCCTAATTACAGGCGAACTACATAACAAAAACATCCTAAGCAAGTTTTTTTAACCGCGAACGTCGAGTCTTGTTCCGGCGAGCTTTCCGACGAACTTCTTCCGACGGACTCCCTGCAAGCTCCCAATCTTTGTGATGACTTTAACGAGTAGCCGAGCCTTCTTGGTGATCTCCGCGAGCCTCCGACGATTTCTTCGGCGAACTTCCGACACGTTCCCGATTTCTTCTCGGACGGTTCCGGCAGCATCTCCGATGATTCTTCGGTCTCTTAAACGTCCATCGAGCTTGACTCCGGTATCCTTGCTTTATGTTTTCTGGTTATCGTAGTTAATCCTGCACACTTAACTCAATAATATGGATTAGATCAAATAACCCATCAATTGATTTTATCATCAAAATCCGAGATTCAACAATCTCCCCCTTTTTGATGATGACAATCAATTGATGACGGAGTTAAACGTAACTCCCCCTATCTATATGCCATATTATGAGAAGATAAAACACTTGAATTTCATCATTGAATTCAAGTATAAACCTATAAGCTCTAACCGTAGAACTTATCGTTATTCTCATTAAGCATAATGTAAATGCGAAACTTTGATGAAAATCATAAGTTAAATGATACTGGACGAGTTTCGCCACGATAGAAGATAAAGATTTTCAATATAAATTTCATGATATCAATCTTGTGATATTTTCAGGGATTTGCAAGTTATACAAGACATTCATATCACAAATTTCATATTAGCCATGCTATCGTTCTGGTGTAAGTCATCACTTCTCCCCCTTTGTCATCAACAAAAAGAGACAAGCCAGCTAATTGATGATCATAGAAAAAGGTTTAGCATTTATCAAGGTTCTTCATTCAAATTTTCCAGAAATAGTTTGTCCAAAAGACATCATCATCTATGCAGATTAAGACAGTAGTTTTCTAAAGGAAAGATCAGTTATCGTACAATCGATGACAAACATGAACTTGTTTTTGAACAGCAAACAGGACAGAAAAAAAATACATCAATTTAATCCTTAGGAGGTAATCCACAGTGCTGATACATGATATCTATTTTTTCATTCATCTGTCGTAGTGTCTTCAAAATTTCAACTTGTTGATTCTGAATTTGTTCTTGCTGTGATTTGATCTGAGATAGCTCCGCCATAATGATATCTTCAGAGGAGGAAACAGGAGCTGAAGGTGCTGCTCCAAAGGGACTAGGAGGAGGAGATTCATTTCCCATAAGAATTGGTGTTTCGGGTTGTTCTATTTGTGTAGGAATTGGATCCGTTCTTCTAGGTTGCCTAACCCATATGCCATTGCTAAAAGTGCACCTAAGTTTTTTTAGCAGGTTTTTATTTATTATGTTATATCGATCATTTTGAATAGATTCTTCATTGGGTGGAATGCAAATGTCATAGGCATGAAGAATTCTAGTGATTAACCTCCCATAAGGCAATATAGTATCCTTAGTCATAATTTCCTGCATGTGTTGGCGAATCAAGTACCCGAAACAATTATGCTGACCGGTCATAATCCAATACATGGTTCCTATCTCTAACTGACTTACTTCGTCAAGATGAAATTGTTTGGGGAATATGATGCTTGTGATAATGTGATGAAGAATTTTAGAGTTGAAAGGCATTAAGTGTTCACAGCTCTTGGGTAGGAAGTCAAGGTTTGGATTTGCAAAAATTGTATTCACGGCTTCGGAATAGGTTGCTCCTATTTTTTTGACGTCCCATTTACCTTTAAAATAGCAACCCCTATCTTTTTCAGTTATGCCAATTAGCTCACAAATGGTGCTGTCAAAAATTCTAATGGGTGTTCCTAGAATGTAAGTGCTTAGGCTATCATTGTCTTCATATAGGTTGGTATAGAACAATCTCACTAACCGTGGATAGATTGGTTCATCTATTTGTAGTAGAGGTAGAGCTTCTAGTTGAGCAAACCATTTAATTGGATCTAAGTCTTCTAGTTCATCCAAATCAATGTATTTTCCTTTATGGACACATCGTATTTCAAATTTTGGAAAGCTAAGGGCTACCTCTTTTGATCTAAAAAGGTCATGGTTATATGAATCTCCTTGAATCCTTATTCCTTTTGATCTCTTTGGAGCCATTTTCTAGACAGGATGATGATATCAATTGTTAAAAATAAGCAAGAGAAAGAGAAAAGAAAGGAGGGATTTCAAGAGTTACCTCGTGGAGATTATGTTGAGAGATGGAAGGCTTGGACCACCAAGATTCCTTCTCCAATGTGTCTAAGAGTTAGAATGAGGGTTAGAAGAAATTGGGAGTGGGTTTTGAGAACTCTCTCTTCGGGTTGGGGGCGGTGTCACCGCCGGCCCTAACCCTTTGGGTTAATAAGGGTCGCTCGGTCGGTGCCACCGCCAAACCGAGCGGTGCCACCGCCTGGCGCCCGAGCGCTCAGGCGGTGCAACCGCCAAATCTGGCGGTGCCACCGCTGGCATCCCGTGGAGGAAAAAATTTTCTTCCTCACCCCTTTTTTTTTGTTTGCTTCCCTCAAGATAATAAGTTATATTTTAATGGATCATTTTGAATTGAAGAAGAAATCAAATTCATAAAAGAGAGGAAAAGAACGAGTCATTTTTCGTGAATCTCGTTTTAGGGACAATTTAACATGCCTAATTCCCTTCTAATGAATTCAAATTGATCTTCGTTCAGAGCTTTTGTGAATATATCTGCTAATTGATGCTTTGTGTCAATAAATTCTAGAACAACATTATTGTTAAGGACATGATCGCGTATGAAATGATGCCTAACGTCGATGTGCTTAGTTCTAGAATGCTGAATTGGATTTTTAGTAAGACATATGGCACTAGTATTATCACATTTTATGGGAATATTTTTAAAGTGAATTCCATAGTCTTCTAATGTATTTTTCATCCAAATGACTTGTGCACAACATGCACTTGCAGCTATGTATTCGGCTTCTGCCGTAGATAGTGCAACTGAATTTTGTTTCTTGGAAGTCCAAGAAACAAGTGCATGTCCTAAAAATTGGCATGTTCCGGATGTACTTTTTCTATCTATTCTGCATCCGCCAAAATCGGCATCCGCATAGGCTATTAAATCAAAATTTTCAGATTTTGGATACCACAATCCTAAATTTGAAGTTCCTTTAAGATACCTAAATATTCTTTTAACACTTTTAAGATGAGATAATTTAGGATTGGATTGAAACCTAGCGCAAAGTCCTACACTAAACATAATATCCGGTCTAGTCGCAGTGAGGTAGAGTAGACTACCTATCATTCCCCTATATGTTTTTTGATCGAAACTTTCACCATTTTCATCCATATCTAACTTAGTCGCAGTACTCATAGGGGTGTTTATTGCTTTTGAATTATCCATGTTAAATCGTTTTAACAATTCTAATGTGTATTTAGATTGGTTAATAAATATACCATCCTTAAGTTGTTTGATTTGTAATCCTAAAAAGAAAGTTAATTCACCCATTAAACTCATTTCAAATTCAAGACTCATACATTTGGCAAATGATTCACATAGTGATTCATCCGAAGAGCCAAACACAATATCATCAACATAAATTTGCACAATAAGAAAATTATTTTCAAAATGTTTAATAAACAATGTAGTATCAACCTTGCCTTTGGTAAAATTATTTAAAATAAGAAAGGAACTAAGCCTTTCATACCAAGCTCTAGGAGCTTGTTTTAAGCCATAGAGAGCTTTAGTCAATTTGAATACATGATTAGGAAGAAGAGAATTTTCAAATCCGGGAGGTTGTTCGACAAATACTTCTTCGGAAATAAAACCATTCAAGAAAGCACTTTTAACATCCATTTGAAATAGTTTAAAATTATTACTACTAGCATAGGCAAGGAGCATCCTTATGGCTTCTAATCGAGCCACGGGAGCGAAGGTTTCTTCGTAATCGATACCTTCTTCTTGGTTGAAACCTTTGGCCACTAATCTAGCCTTGTTTCTAACCACAATACTATTTTCGTCTTGCTTGTTTCTAAAGACCCACTTAGTACCTATGACTAAGTGGTCACTTGGTCTAGGAACAAGCTTCCATACCTCATTCCTCTCAAATTGGTTCAATTCTTCTTGCATTGCAATGATCCAAAAATCATCTTTTAAGGCTTCGTCAATGCATTTAGGTTCAATTTGAGAAAGGAAGGCGGCGTTAGCACAAAAATTTTTGAAAGAAGAACGAGTTTGAACCCCTTTTGATGTATCTCCTATAATTTGCTCTTTTGGATGAGCATCTACATACTTCCATTCTTTTGGTAAAGAAATTTCGGAAGAAGATGCATTCAAATGGCTATTTTGAGGAGAGGGTTCATTTAAATTCAAATTATCAAAACCAAGATCATCATCAAAATCATTTTTCTTTAAATCGGAAATTTCATTAAAAACTACATGAATAGACTCTTCAATTACTAAAGTTCTTTTATTAAAAACCCGAAAAGCTTTAGAAACGGAAGAGTAACCAAGAAAGATGCCTTCATCGGATTTAGCATCAAATTTTCCTAAAGCATCCCTTTCATTTAAAATAAAGCATTTACAACCAAAAACTTTAAAATAGGAGATGTTTGGTTTTTTGTTATTCCATAATTCATAGGGAGTTTTGGATAAGGATGGTCTTATTAGGACTCTATTCATGATGTAGCAAGCCGTATTTACAGCTTCGGCCCAAAAGTACTTAGGTAAACTTTGTTCATTCAACATAGTTCTTGCCATTTCTTGTAGGTTTCTATTTTTCCTTTCAACTACTCCATTTTGTTGAGGATTTCTTGGAGTTGAGAAGTTGTGATTGTACCCATTACTTTCGCAAAAATTTTGAAATTCACGGTTTTGGAATTCACCACCGTGATCACTCCGAATTGATGAAATCATGAAGCCTTTTTCGTTTTGAGTGAGTTTACAAAATTTAGAGAAACACTTGAAGCAATCACTTTTGTGAGCTAAGAAATAGGTCCAAGTATATCTAGAGTAGTCATCCACAATCACAAAAGCATATTTGCTTCCACCTAGACTTGTTGTATCAATTGGTCCAAATAAGTCCAAATGGATCAATTGTAATGGTCTAGTAGTGCTAATTTGATTTTTTGGTTTGAAGCTTGTTTTTATTTGTTTGCCTAGTTGACATGCATCGCATACTTTGTCCTTAATAAACTTTAAATTTGGAATTCCTCGTACTAATTCTTGAGATGAGATCTTAGATATTGTTTTCATGCTTGCATGGCCTAATCTCCTATGCCAAAGCCAAGCATCATCATTTACGACGGAGAAGCACATTTCATTACTTAGTTCATCAAGATTGATGGTATAGACATTATTTTGTTTTAAAGCAATCATAGTCATGTTATGATTTGGTTTTTCAATAATGCACATATTTGATTCAAATCTAACGATGTAACCTTTATCGCATAGTTGACTAATACTCAAGAGATTATGTTTCAATCCATCAACTAGTAAGACATCATCAATGGAAAAATTAAATTTGTTACCAATAGTTCCCTTGCCAATGATTTTGCCCTTGTTGTTGTCTCCGAAGGTAACGTACCCTTCTTCTTTGCTAGTGAGCATAGAGAAATGAGATGGATCTCCAGTCATATGTCTTGAGCATCCACTATCGAGATACCATCTCTTGCTCCTAGCTTGTGGGTTTGTCTACAAAAGAGGATGATTTTTAGGTACCCATTTGATTTTGGGTGCCTCAAAAATTGACCCACTAACTTTGTTATTTATGATTGAATTCTTTATAGTTCCTTTAGGAACCCATATTAATTTTTGTGAACTAATCTTCCTAAATGGGCATTTGTAGGCAATATGTCCGGATTTGCAACAAAAGTTGCATTTCATATAAGAGGAAACATGTAATGTAGGTCCTTTTATGAAAGTGGTAGGATTTTGATGCAATCCTTTTACAAATCCAATTCCATTTCTATTTGCGATGTGACCCTTGTGTGCAAGGATCATATCTAATCCTTTGCTACCAACCTTAAACTTGTTTAAGGTTTCCTTAAGAAGCAAATTTTCATTTTTTATTGCTTCTAAGTGCTCACACTTAGAGCATGGAGGAGTTTGAATATTATCAAACTTATCTTGTAGCAAAGCATGCTCTTTCTTTAAGATACTTAACTTCTTGCTAACAGTTCTACATTCATCAAATAATTCATGAAAAGCGATAGAGAGTTCTTCAAAAGATAAATCTTCATTAAGTAAATCACATACCTCTTCTCCTAAAGCCATTAGCGCGTAATGAGCAACTTGCTCGGTGTTGGACTCCTCTTCTTCGGATGTGCTTGAATCATCCCACGTTGCCTTGAACGCCTTCTTCTTTGATGTCTTCTTTTTGGCTTGAGGACAATCGTTCTTGTAGTGTCCCGGTTTTTTGCATTCATAGCAAATCACTTGGTCCTTCTTTTGTTCAAATTTATTTTTTGTATTATTTTTAAATCTGTTCTTTCTTAAATATTTTTTAAACTTTTGAGTCAAAAGTGCAATGTCATTGTCACTGTCCTCATCACTTGATGTTCCTTTCAAGTGGTCTTCTTGTGATTTGAGTGCCATATCCTTCCTGTTCTTTGGAAGGGGGTTCTCGAGCTCGTCATGAGCTTGACATGTCATTTCGTAGGTCATTAGAGACCCAATGAGTTCTTCAAGAGGGAATGCTTTAAGGTCTTTGGCCTCTTGAATGGCCGTAACTTTTGGATCCCAACTTTTAGGGAGGGATCTTAAGATTTTAGTTACTAGTTCAAAGTTAGTAAAATCTTTACCAAGAGCTTTGAGTCCATTGATGACATCCGTAAACCGGGTGTACATGTCTCCAATGGACTCACTTGGTTTCATTCGGAAAAGTTCGTAGGAGTGCACAAGGATGTTGATTTTGGACTCTTTCACTCGGCTAGTGCCTTCATGAGTGACCTCAAGAGTTCTCCAAATATCAAAAGCCGAATCACACATTGAAACACGATTAAATTCGTTTTTGTCTAGTGCACAAAACAAGGCATTCATAGCCTTTGCATTTAAAGCAAAAACCTTCTTCTCCGATTCATTCCATTCGCTCATCGGAAGAGAAGATTTTTGAAATCCATTCTCGACAATAGACCAAAGCTCAAAGTCCATAGAAATGAGGAAGATTCTCATGCGAGTCTTCCAATATGTGTAATCCGACCCATTAAACAAAGGTGGTCGTGCAATAGAATGGCCCTCTTGCATGCCGGAGTAAGTCATTTCTCTTGGGTATTAAACCAAATATGAGAGATAACCTTGCTCTGATACCACTTGTTAGGATCGGAGCGGCACTAAGAGGGGGGGGTGAATTAGTGCAGCGGATTAAAACTTCGATTTTAACCAAAATCTTTCGTACGTTAAGAACGAAACTTGAGAAATTTGACTTGAAGGCGTGTTCTTAAAGTTGCGCAGCAAGAGCAATAAGGAACTAAAGCAGTAAGAAGATTTGCAGTAATGTAAATGACAATAATAAAAAGCAAACCAGAGATTACGCCGATTTTTAGAGTGGTTCGGTCAAATGACCTACTCCACTTGCGAGGCCCCTCTTCGATGAGGCTCCCACCTTCCACTAGCAAGTCTCTTGAAATGGAAGGGTAAACACCCCTCTTACAACCTTTTACAAGCAGCTCAACCTCTTACAAATTTTCAATAAGAAAGAAGGAGGAGAACTCTCTAGCAAATTGAAAACAAGACTTGCTAAGACTTTCTAAGACTTTTCTCTCAATCAAAATGCTTCTCAAAAGTTGTAACCTCAGCTGAGATTTGAGGGGTATTTATAGGCCTCAAGAGGATTCAAATTTTGGGCTCCAAAATTTGAATTCTCTTAGGGTTCCCGGTGCTGGCGGTTCCACCGCCCAGCCAGGCGGTGCCACCGCCCAGCGCTCGGGTGCTGGACGGTGCAACCGCCCAGCCAAGGAGGTGTCACCGCCCAGCCAGGCGGTTCCACCACCTGGCTTTCCGATTCATTGGTTTGGCTTATTTTTCGCCCAAACCAAATTTGACGTTGGGCCCAGTTGGCCCCTAACCAGGATATAGGATTATCTCTTAATCCTAATCCTAATTACAGGTGAACTACATAACAAAAACATCATAAGCAAGTTTTTTTAACCGCGAACGTCGAGTCTTGTTCCGGCGAGCTTTCCGACGAACTTCTTCCGACGGACTCCCTGCAAGCTCCCAATCTTTGTGATGACTTTAACGAGTAGCCGAGCCTTCTTGGTGATCTCCGCGAGCCTCCGACGATTTCTTCGGCGAACTTCCGACACGTTCCCGATTTCTTCTCGGACGGTTCCGGCAGCATCTCCGATGATTCTTCGGTCTCTTAAACGTCCATCGAGCTTGACTCCGGTATCCTTGCTTTATGTTTTCTGGTTATCGTAGTTAATCCTGCACACTTAACTCAATAATATGGATTAGATCAAATAACCCATCAATTGATTTTATCATCAAAATCCGAGATTCAACAGACTTTATATTAGCATGCTTCAAATTTTTGTTCTTATGTCAAAACTATACATCATGTTTGAAAACCAAAGATAAGGTTCATAAAAAAAATCATAAAACCTTCCATTCAAAAGTCATGCATCGACATTGAAAATCAATATGGAAATCGTCAAAGTACAAATTCTTGCTTCTCAAGCACATTTATAAGATTAATCTTACTAGGTGTATAAGCATTATATTTATATCTAACATTTTATTGCATTAACATAACACAAGCAATTTTCAAGAAAATTAATCCTAAACTAAATTAAAAATAACTCAAGAAAGTATTATGTAATTTCGAAATGAATTAGTGGGATTTTGATTACCTCATTGTTGAAAGAGGGTGAGGCATAGTTTGCCACCTCGCCTTTCTTGATTTTCTCCTCGTCTTCGGAAGAGCTCAATTCATCCCAACTTTTGTTCTTCTTGCGTTCAAAGCAAGTAGTTCCATTCTTTTTGCTTTTTAATTTTTGTTTCATTTGTAGTTTAAGTTCACCATCACTTGAGCTTATGCTCGAGTGGTATTCATGTGTTCTATGTCCCAAATCCTTCCTATCATTTGGAAGGTTGTTCTCGAGTTTCTTTTTTGCCACATTGTTCATTTCGTAGGTCATTAGAGACCCAATAAGTTCTTCGAGAGGGAATGTTTTAAGGTCCTTGGCCTCTTGAATGGCCGTAACTTTTGGATCCCAACTTTTTGGAAGGGATTTTAAGATTTTAGTGACTAGTTCAAAATTAGAAAAACTTTTACCAAGAGCTTTGAGTCCATTGATGACATCCATGAACCGGGTGTACATGTCTCCGATGGACTCACTTGGTTTCATCCGGAAAAGTTCATAAGAATGCACAAGAATATTGATTTTGGACTCTTTCACTCGGCTAGTGCCTTCATGAGTGACCTCTAGAGTTCTCCAAATATCAAAAGCCGAGTCACACATCGAAACGCGATTAAATTCACTTTTGTCAAGTGCACAATATAAGGCATTCATAGCCTTTGCATTTAAAGAAAACATCTTCTTCTCCAAATCATTCCAATGGTTCATTGGGAGAGAAGACATTTCAAATCCATTTTCGACTATGTCCCATAAATTCAAATCCAAAGAAAGTAAGAAAACTCTCATTCGAGTTTTCCAACAAGTGTAGTCCGTCCCATTGAAAAAGGGAGGACGAATGAGAGAGTGACCCTCTTGAAAGCCATAAAGAGCCATTTCTATTTGGGTGTTAAACCAAAGTGGAAAACCGTGGCTCTGATACCAATTGTTAGGATCGGAGCGGCACTAAGAGGGGGGGTGAATTAGTGCAGCGGATTAAAACTTCGGTTTTAATAAAAAAATCTTTCGTATGTTAAGAACAAAACTTGAGAAATTTAACTTGAAGGCGTGTTCTTAAAGTTGCGCAGCAAGAGTAATAAGGAACTAAAGCAGTAAGAAGATTTGCAGTAATGTAAATGACAATAATAAAAAGCAAACCAGAGATTACGCCGATTTTTAGAGTGGTTCGGTCAAATGACCTACTCCACTTGCGAGGCCCCTCTTCGATGAGGCTCCCACCTTCCACTAGCAAGTCTCTTGAAAGTGAAGGGTGAATACCCCTCTTACAACTTTTACAAGCGGTTCACTCTCTTACAGATTTTCAACAAGAAAGAAGGAGGTGAACACTAGCAAATTGAAAACAAGACAAGCTAACACTTTTCTAAGGCTTTTCTCTCAAACACTTGCTGCTCAAAAAAGTTATTCTCTCAGCTGAGATTTGAGGGGTATTTATAGGCCTCAAGAGGATTCAAATTTGGGCTTCAAAATTTGAATTCTCTTTGGGTTCCCGCTGTTGGAGGTGCCACCGCCCAGCCAAGCGGTGCCACCGCCCAGGGCTCGGGTGCTGGGCGGTGCCACCGCCCAGCCAGGAGGTGTCACCGCCCAGCTCTCGGGTGGTGGGCGGTGCCACCGCCCAGCTAGGCGGTGCCACCGCCTACAGTGTTTTCAGCCCGACTACAGTGTTTTCAGCCACTAGTTGGGCTTCAATCTTGGCTCTCTAGTTCGCTGGTTTAGCTTAATTTTTAGCCTAAACCAACTCTGACTTTGGGCCCAGTTGGCCCCTAACCAGGATATAGGATTATCTCTTAATCCTAATCCTAATTACAAGTGGACTACATAACCAAAACACATCCTAAGCAAATTTTCGACCGCGAACGTCGAGTCTTGTTCTGGCGAGCTTTCCGACGAACTTTCTGCTGACGGGCTTCTAGCAAGCTCCCGAACTTGTGATGACTTTAATGAGTAGCCGAGCCTTCTCGGTGATCTCCATGAACCTCCGACGATCTCTTCGGCGAACTTCCGAAAATTTCGACAGGTTCCCGATTTCTTCTCGGTTGGTTCTGGCAGCATCTCCGACGATTCTTCGGACTCTTAAACGTCCATCGAACTTGACTCCGGTATTCTCGCTTTGTGTTTTTTGGTTATCGTAGTTAATCCTGCACACACAAGCAAACACTCTACTCCGATCTAGACAATTATTATAACGCAAATTGACATTCTGTTGCCCGGCACGTCATTGGTTGGCGCTTCATCCGATTCTTCGGTGCATCGTCCTCTCTTGCAGCTTGTTGCCCAATCGGCGGTTGACCTCCGCAACCCCGATATCCTTGGCGCAATTTCGCTCTCCTTGGCCCGATGCCCGACGCCCGAAGCCTTCTGCCATCCAATATCCTGACGTGATCTCCTCCGACGCAACGTCAATTCCTCCTGCGTTAATTGTCTAATCCTGATCGAGTAGACCTGTATCACTCAAAATGTAGTCAAACATTTAAACACAATCAATTAGTTTCATCATCAAAATCCGAGATTCAACAGCATATACTATGGCATCTAAGGAGGTAATAAATGCTAAATTTGAAGCCTTGGAGGTGCGAATTGGAGGATAAGATTCAGACGCTCATTACCGAACTCAGATTGGACCGACCACTAAGCCCGAAGAAATCATATCAAGGAGAGAGCTTTGCCCAATCACACTAAGCCCAAAGATATAACTTCCAAGAGAGGGGAAGCTCTATGACCAACCCCAACTATCCATGCATGACAGTGGACTTCCCTAGATGGGAAGAAGGAGACCCAATTGGTTGGATCTAGCGCTTGGAGCGATATTTTCGGTACCATAAAATCGCGGATGCATCTATGGTGAAAATTGCAGCTATATATCTTGAAGGGGATGCTATACAGTGGTTTGACTGGTTTGAACATACTTATGGAGTCCTTTCATGGCGACAATTCAAAGAAGGACTGCTGATCCGCTTCAGACCAACCGATTACGAGAATATTGACGGACAACTAGCAAAGATCCGACAAACCTCTACCATTCAGGAGTACCAAACCAAATTTGAAAGGTTATCTAATCAAACTCATGATTGGTCTCAAAAACAGCTATTTAGCACCTTCATTGAGGGCTTAAAGCCGGAGATCCGAGGAAAAGTTAAAGCGCGACAACCGTATACACTTATGGCAGCCATCTCTTTCGCATGACATCAAGAGGAGCAATTGAACCATGAAGCTCGGAGGACTAGGGTCACTCCTCAACCAGTAATATTGAAGCCCTTACCCCCCCCTACTGTCGACCAAGTCCCTACACCAAAGAGGTTAACAAGAGAAGAGCTTCGGGAGCGATATGCGAAGGGGTTATGTTGGCATTGTGACGAGCCGTGGAGCCGTGAGCATTGCTGTAGTAAAGGGGGACTTCTTATGATTGAACCGCTAGAAGAAGAGGTCATTGAACATCCAAAAGAGAGCCTTGAACATGAAGAAGAAGATGCAGAAGCAGAGCCACAACCGACCAAAGTTACGGTACATACACTAGCTGGCTACTCAAACCCGCAAACGATGAAAGTTGGAGGCCTTCTCAAACAACAACCGTTCACTGTTCTCATCGACACGGGCAGCACTAATAACTTCATACACAGTAAGGTTGCTGTCCATATGAACTTACCTATTGAGAATTGCAGCAGGTTTGTCATTAAGGTCGCCAACGGACGGATTTTGAAGTATGATCGTAGGCGCCCGCAAGTGAAACTGTTGCTGATCATGAGGCCTTACCAAGAGATAATTGCATATTTCTTCCTTCTCCCTCTTGATGATTATGAGGCCATGCTCAGAATTAAATGGTTGATGACATTAGGTGATATTTCTTGGAATATTATGCAACTAATTATGAAATTTTATAGTAAGGAGAAACAAGTGATACTGAACGGGAAACATGGGGGCGACGTAACAACGATTTGCACACAACAAATGGAGAAGGTTTTGCATAAAGCATGCAGCGGCTTTTTGGTACAACTTGAGCAGCAAACTAAGGGAGAGCCAACAAAATTTGAAGATACAAATCTACTTCCTTTGCTTGCTAAATTTTCAGATATATTTGACGGACTGCGCAACCTACCTCTTACCCGTCGGCATGATCATTGTATAACGATTCTTCCAGGCAAATCTCCAGCAAATGCTCAGCCATATCAGTATCCATATCTCCAAAAGGATGAAATAGAAAGGATTGTTAAAGAGATGCTCAAAACAGGAGTTATTCGGCCATGTTGCAGCCCCTACTCTTCACCGGTGCTCCTCATACGAAAGAAGGATAAAATATGGCGATTATATGTTGATTACCGAGCTCTCAATGGCATAACCATCAAGAATAAATACCCTATTCCAGTAGTAGATGAGTTGCTAGATGAAAGGGAGCACAAATATTCACAAAGCTAGACCTTCGATCCGGGTATCATCAAATACGAGTATGCGAAGAAGACATACCGAAAACCACCTTTTGAACATACAACAACCACTATGAATTTTTGCTTTCTTCAAAAGAAGGTGGAATACCTTGGGCATATCATATCAGAGGAAGGTGTGGCAGTAGACCCCTTTAAAATTGGAGCAATGTAAAACTGGCTAACCCCAAGGAACATAAAATTGCTACGTGGCTTTTTGGGTTTAACAGGCTACTACTACAAGTTCGTGAAAAACTATGGAGAGATCAGTGCACCACTTACTTCCTTACGAAAAAAAGATGTCTTCCAATGATCGGATAGAGCCTCCGCTGCCTTCAACAAACTTAAGGCAGCCATGATGACGACGCCGGTGCTAACACTACCAGATTTCAACCGACCCTTCATTATTGAGGCCGACGCATCTGTTGTCGGAATTGGAGCCATTCTCATGCAAGATGGTTGACCACTCGCATACACTAGCAAGGCATTATCTCCCTCCCATCAAAATAAGTCAACATATGATAAGGAGATGCTCGCCATTGTGCGCGCAGCAACGCGGTGGAGACCCTACTTGATTGGTCGACGATTTCAAATTAAAACCGACTATAAAAGCCTCAAGTACTTTTTGGTGCGAAAGATACCATCCCCTGAGTAGCAAAAATGGGTAACAAAACTTCTTGGATTTGATTTTGAAATAACTTACAAAAAGGGGAAAGAGAACGTTCTTACATATACGCTTTCGCAGCTACCCGAGCAAGTTGAAGTTTCGGCCGTTTCACTTCCGACCAGCGACTTTCTTAAGGATATTAAGATGGAATGGCAGGAAGATTCAGAGACTAGTAAGATTATAAAAAAATTGGAAGAAGCACCAAGCCCCATGGCTCATTACAATTGGGACTCAAAAGAATTACACTATAAGGGACGCATTGTGCTTACGATAAATTCTACTTGCATCTTCACGAGCAGATTTTGGACAAAGTTATTGCATATGCAGGGTACTAAATTGAAAAGGAGTATGGCATATCACCCACAAACCGACGGCCAAGCGAAAGTTTTAAATAGGTGCTTGGAGACAGCCCAAAGCCACCCACCAAATATGACTACCCAAAGAGAACTCTAGACCCAACCAAGTGCCATTATTGATCGACGGATCGTGACTCGACGACGATGACCCACTAATGAAGTGCTAATACAGTGGGCGAACCTACCAATAGAAGATGCCACTTGGGAGAACTATGACGACTTGAAGATCAAATTCCCAGAATTCACGAATCATCAGCCTCGAGGACAAGGCTGATTTGAAGAGGGCGGGTCTGTTAGGACTCTAGCTTGGAGAGTCCTAATTGAGAGGGACATTCATGTAAAACTGTTAGGACTCTAGCTAGGAGAGTCCTAATTGAGAGGGACATTTTGTTAGGACTCTAGCTAGGAGAGTCCTAATTGAGAGGGGCATTCATGTAGGAGGTGTTTTCTTAGAGAAGAATTAGGAGTTGTAAGGGAATAGGAGTTTTGACTAGGAGTCCTACTAGGAATTGGTTAGAAGTAAAAGTCTTAAGTAGGTGTCCTATTAGGAGTTAGGGTTTAGAAGCCCTATAAATAGCCATGTATTCCTTCTCTTTTCATAATCAATAGATGAATCTTTTCTGCAGCCTTTGAGCAGCAACTTGGATGGAGGAACCCCTATAGAGTTCCAAGGAGGCCGATCCCCTAAAGAGATCAACACCAAGTTTAGAATCTGCAAGGGTTCTAACAATACGTCACTATGTAAGAGTTCCAATTGCTCAATGGCTCTCTCTCCAGTTCCACTAAAAGGAGAGTTGGTTAGTTTTCCATGAAGGCAAGGCTCGAAAGTTGCATATGACTCATTATAAGTAGAGCATTGATGTAATTTGCCAAAATTTAACATTTAAACTAGTAATTTTCTATCTCCCCTTTAGTATAATCAAGGAAGAAGTAGAGTGGAAGAATACCATTTTTATATCAATGCTCTACTTATAACATGAGGTTTACAACCACAAATACAAAAGAATTTACATATCATGTCATGAATGTCAAAACAATTTTTTATCATTAATATTTCATCATTGCATGCATCATTATCATAAGTTGAAGTATTGCATTCATAATACCAAATCATCATTCATAATTACATCAATATTCCATTCAATTTATCAAATCAATATTTCTTAGGTATTCATGATACCAATACATGTTTTCAAATCTTCAAGAGATAACATGCATAATTTTAAAAAAAATTGAAAGGAGAAAGGAAGAATTTGAAGGTACAAAGATTTCAACCATCTTATAAACAAATGAAAGATCGAGTCATGAATCCAAAATTCCATGAATCATTTGGATAATTCTCCTTTTAAATAATCAAAATGATCATCAAAATCACTTTTCAAAAAATTTAATAAAGGCAACATAGATGGATTCACACGAGAACGTGATTCATATATAATGTCCCAATTTTTTAGGAATCATAAAAAATTTAGAGTATCAAGTGACAAAGTCATGATTCATGTGACAAAAAAAATTGTCGATTCATGCATTCAAACTATTACTACATCCAATTGTTAGGAGTACAAAGAAGAGATCTTGATTAAAAGAAAATCTCAAGTAATAAATCCAAGAACTCACAAGAAAAATCATGATTCATTTTAGAAAATCTCCTCTTAAGAAAATACCAAATAGAATCGTAGGAGAACAATTAATGAAAAATCTTGATTCATAATAAATCTTAATTTGTAAATATCAAGGAATCAAGATCATGATTTGGATAAAAAATTATTCAACTTTAAATCATCAAAATCAGTTTCAAAGTCCAAGAGATTTCTAAAAATAATACAAATAGATTCGTCAAAATCAATAAGATAGAGAAAAAGAATTTTCAAGAAAAATGTTTTCCTCTTCTTATTTGTTTCAATTCATATGATTTATTTCATTTATGCCAAATAGAAACATGTATCTTGTTTAAAACTGAATGTGCAAGATTTATTACGACAAAGATCAATAAAGCATAAATCATCCAAAAATCATCATTACTTCAAATCATCATGCATAATTTCGAAAGATAGATTTATTAAGCATGATCATTATACATCATTACATTATTTCATTAAGCATGATTTCATAAAGTGTTTTCAATCAAAAGTAATTGATTTCATATAAGCATGCCTTTTTCATTTATTAAACAAGTAATTTTCAAGAAAAATAATTACACTAAATTAAAACTAACTCATGAATAGTATCCTATAATTTCGAAATAAATTAAGGACATTTTGATTACCTCATCGTCGAAAGTCGTTAAGGCATAGTTTACCACCTCGCCTTTGTTGATTATTCTCCTCGTCTTCGGATGAGCTTGATTCGTCCAAGATTGCTTCCTTCTTCTTGTATTCATAGTAAGTAGTTGCATTCATTTTGTTCTTTAATTTTTGTTTCATTAATTTTTTAAATTTCATGAGTAGTTCAAGTTCACCATCACTTGAGCTTATGCTATAGTGGTCTTCATGTGTTCTAAGTGTTAAATCCTTCTTGTTCTTTAGAAGGCTATTCTTGAGTTCTTCACGTGGATTGCACGTCATTTCATAGGTTATCAAAGACCCTATAAGTTCTTGGAGAGGCAAATAGTTCAAGTTTTTTAATTCTTGAATAGTCGTTACTTTTGAATCTCAAGTTTTAGAGAGTGCATGTAATACTTTATTCACAAGTTCAAGATTTAAAAAACTTTTACTAAGAGCTTTTAAACCATTTACGACATCTGTAAAATTGGTGTACATGTCAATAATGGTTTCGCTCGGCTTCATTCGAAAAAGTTCAAAATCATACATTAAAAAGTTGATTTTTGAATCTTTAACTTTACTAGTGCCTTCATGTGTGATTTCAGGAGTGCGCCAAATGTCAAAAGTTGTTTCGCACATAGAAATCCGATTAAACTCAGTTTTATCTATGGCACAAAACAAGGCATTCGTAGCCTTTGCATTTAGAGAAAAAGTCTTCTTCTCCAAATCATTCTAATAATTCATTAGAAGAGAAGACCTTTGAAAATCAAATTCAACCATATGCCATAAATCCAGATTTAATGAAAGTAAGAAAACTCTCATTGGAGTTTTCCAATAAGTGTAGTCCGTCCCATTAAAAAAGGGAGGACGAATGAGAGAGTGACCCTCTTGAAAGCCGAAAAGAGCCATTTCTCTTTGAGTGTTAAACCAAATGAGAAAATAAGGCTCTAATACCAACTATTAGGAACAAGTTAGTACTAAGAGGGGGGGTGAATTAGTATAGTGGTAAAAACGTACGTCGGTTCAAAACTTCATTATGATTAAATCCGTTTCTAACGAAAACTGTTTCATAAATATCTTGATTTAAAACACGTTCGTAAATGTATTGAAAGTAGTAAGCTATTAAAGAGATTTTCAGTAAAGATAAATTGCTCAAAGTAAAATACAAACCAGATTTTAAAGTGGTTAAGTCGTTGTGACCTACATCTACTTCGCCAATTCCTTTTCCATCGAGGCCATCGACATCCACTATCGATCATCCTTTAATAGGCGAAAATCAATCTCCTTCTTATACCTCTCTTCTCTTTTTTATAAGTTTAGGAGTCAACCTTTACAAGCACACACTCCTCCTAAACAGAATAGGAGGGGATTTCTCTAGTGATTGCAACAATATTTTCTCACTTTCAAATATTCAGTACTTGTGTGATTTAACCAGGGATGAGAGGGATATTTATAGGCTTCAAGTTGATTCAAACTTGGAGCCTAAAAACATCTCATCTCGAGTTTCTTAGGTTTGGGCGATACTATCGCCTATGCTAGGTGGTACCACCGCCAATGTCAGTCTGACACTAACACTGCACTGGGTGGTACCACCACCCAGTTTGGTAGTACCTGTAATATCCCTCACTTTTGAAAATTATTAATAAATATTTATTTATAAATCGGAGGACCTATATGTAAATATAGAAATTTCAAGGACTAAACTGTTAAGTTACAAAAAAAAAAAAGAAAACCAAAAATTTTGGTTTTATCCCTCTACCTCCCACGCTCTCTATTTCTCGAGAAACAGAGAGAGGAGCGGTGGGGCGTGGGGAGAAGAAGAGAGGAAGAAGAGGGAGAAGAGAAGAAAAGAAGAAGCAGAAGAGAGGGAAGAGGGAGAGGAAAGAGAGATAGCTGCAGTAGCTAGGGCTGTAGCACCTCTGTTTCGTGTAAGAGGAAATAGAGGAGTTCATGTATGGGGCGTCGGGGAGGAGAAGGGAAGAAGAGGAGAAGAAGAGAAGCAGAGGAAGAGAAGAAGAAGAAGAAGAAGAAGAAGAAAAGAGGAGGTGGCTGCGGCAAGGGCTGCAGCGAGGAGCTGTGGGGCGTTGGGGAGGAGAAAGGAAGAAGAGGAGAAGAAGAAAAGAAGAAGAAGAGGGAAAAGAAGAGAGGAGGAAGAAGAGGGAGAAGAGAAGAATAAAAGAAAAAAAAAGAGAGGGAAGTGGGAGAGGAGCGAGAGGTGGCAGCAGCTAGCACTGCAGCACCTCTATTTCCTGTAGGTGGAAACAGAGGAGACGAGGTGTGGGGTGTTGGGGAGGAGAAGAAGAAGAAGAGGAAAAAAAAGAAGAGAAAAAGAAAAAAAAGAAGGATGGCGGCAGCATGGGCTGTAGTGAGAAGGTGTGGGGTGTCGGGTAGGAGAAGGGAAGAAGAGGAGAAGAAGAAGGAGAAGAAGAAGAAAAGGAAGAGAAGAAGTAGAAGCGGGTGAAGAGGCGGCACTATCACGTCCCTCCCCCCCGAATATAATTCTCATTCATGAGGTGTGAACCTAACTCAAGATTGATAATATTATAATTCAATAAACAATCCAGGATCCAATCACACATTTGAGATCACTAAGAAAAACATTCAAGTCATTCACCTCTACAATCCACAATTCACAAAACCTGTGCAGTTTATAATCATACATCATGTCACTAGATGATTCTTAAAATCCAAAGGCAACTTAACTAAACCATAACCACATCATAAATCCATAGTTGTGAGAATCTATACAATTACAAAACCAACATGTACCACATGTTTGTATCATTCATTACATAATTTTAACTTAACATTCCCAAAATCATAACATGAGAGGTACTTTTCAAATATCTACAAGATACATCAATCTAGATATGTCATTGATACACATATAAGGAACTTATACAACATCAACATATTAAATATGAAAGGTTTGCCCCAAAATCTTCTAGCCTTCCACTGCCTCAACCCAATTTACACATTTTAGTGAGCGATAAGCTATCCTGAAAAATTTATATATCAACGGGGTGAGCATATAAAGCTCAGCAAGTGACTAACATATCCATAGCAAAGAGGATAGGTTTCAAACAAATAAGGTATCAAAATACAAAGCAGAGATACAAGATGAAATAGTAGCATGTTTTGTTTGAATGCAGAATTACAATGTCATATCGTTCGAAGCACGTTTTGTTCATACAATCGAGGAAAGGTAATTGGAGCATATCATTGGCATAAGGAGCATATCGATGACATATGATAATTTCAAGGCATAACAAAGACGTAAGGAGCATTTTGGATATCATGAATGCAGAATTACGATGTCATTTTGTTCGAAGCAGGTTTTGTTCATACAATCGAGGAAAGGTAATTGGAGCATATCATTGGCATAAGGAGCATATCGATGACATATGATAATTTCCAGGAAAAACAAAGACATAAGGAGTATTTTGGATATCATGAATGCAGAATTACGATGTCGTTTCGTTCGAAGCATGTTTTGTTCATACAATCGAGGAAAGGTAATTGGAGTATATCATTGGCATAAGAAACAGTTCGGAACATATCAATGGTGAATGAAATGCTTCAGAACGTATCAATGGCATATGGAAATATTTCGGAAGCACAAGAAGCATTTCAGAACATATCAAATAACAAATACGAAATAGAAGCTCAAACGTCATACTCTAGCATAGTGTATGTGAGGTTTAACTCAGTGGTGGCTCCACGCCGTGATGGGGTTTAACTCTTTAGGTTTGTTTTCGTTGACCTTTCATCTAATTATTTGGGTTTTGGCTAATGCAAAAGTTGTAAGGTGTCATGCATGCATGAAAGTGGCTAGGTGTCATCTTTAGAGCAAAGATAAGTGGCACCAACCTTTGGTTAGCTAGTGACACATGTCCACTATATATATATATATATATATATATATATATATATAACTTAAATCTGAATCTTTCATAAATTATATCAAACTTCTAATATTTACTCTTAGGTCCCTAGCCATAAACTTTTAATATAATATCATTGAATATAAAATAATTATTAAATAATCCTTATTTTTACAAACAAACCTTTTACTAATTTTTTAAAAAACAGGGGATGTTATAGGCACCTCTGTTTCCTACCGGAGGAAACTGAGGAGAGGAGGTGCTGTTCATCGGGGAGAAGAAGGGGAGGAAGGAGAAGAAGAGAAGAAGAAGAAAGGAAGGAGAAGGAAGAGGAGAAGGGAAAGAAGTAGCTGCAGTTGTGGCAGGGAAAGAGGAAGAGGAAGGAAGAAGGGAAGGAGAGGAAGAAGAGAAGGGGAAGAAGGGGCTGCGGCTGCGGCGATGGCAGTTGCAGTTGGAAGAGAAAAAGGAGAGGAAGATGAGCAGGGGAGGAAGAAGAGGCTGCGACCATGGCTGAGGCTGCGACTGCAGCAGTGCAGTTGGGAAAGAAGAGAAGGAAAGGAAGAAGAAGATAAAGGAAAGGGGAAAAAAAAGGGGGTTGTGGCCGTGATTGCGGCTGCGGTGGTGGCGACTGCGTCTGCAGCAGTTGTGTTTGGGAAATAAGAAGTAGGAACTAGAGAAGGGAGGAAGGAAGTAGTACAATGGAAGGGGCTACGATTGTGACAGCAGCTACGGTCGTGGCTACGACTGTAGTAGTGGCAACGGCGATGGCTGTGATAGTTGCGTTTGAAAAAGAAAATAAAGGAATGAGAGTAAGAGAGAGGAGGTGACTATGCCTCTATATTCTGTATGAGCTACAGTTGTGGAGGAAAAAGAGAAGACATGTAGAAAATGAAACAGGGAGAAGACACGGAGGAAAAGTAGAAGGATTTAGGCTGACACCTTCTTTGGATCTTTGGATCAAAATCTTTGAAAGGCAAGTGTTCCGATCCTTCCTATTGCAAGCTTTCTAATCTTTCCTATTGCAAGTGTCCTGATCTTTCCTTACTGCAATTTTATCTCTATATTTGCTTTGAATATGAGGAACTTTGAATTGTTCTAGTCTTGCATTTGATATATTTCCTGTTTAGACGTAACGATTCGAATATGTGCAACTTCTAAGATTATGATCTTTCTACCTTGTTACGGTTATATGATTTGGACAAAACTTATTTTATTAAAATATAGACTCATAAACCTTTCTTTTGATAGCTTATTTTAAGAATTCGGAGTAAGTTTTCCTGCCCAAACTTATGTTTAAAGTGAGCCTACAGATTCTGCAAAACAGTAATTTTATTTTTGACCTTTGGTTACTAAATCAATGGTAACTCCTTGTTGGAAATCTTGATTCGTACGAAACTTATTTCATTAGAAACTAGATTGAAATATCTTTCCAATAATATATTTCTGAATAAATTGGAGCACGATTGATAGTTTAAATTATTTATTCAATGTGCCTCTTAAATTTTGCCAGAAATCGAGCTTTGGTCGATTTCGCATATTCTAGTTTTATTCATTTGGAAATTGATATCTTTTAGCTTTCTTATTCAATTGAGCTTTATATTACTGCTTTAAATTCTTGTATGCTCTTATCCTTAAAATTATTTGTATTCTTGAAAACTATTGTGTAACGTTTATACTATATCACATTGACTCATATAGGCACATGTATATCCCATTGTTCTGCATTTGCTTTCGATATGTGCCTATTCCAGTTTCATTCCTTTGGATATCGAACTCATCTAACTTTCTTATTTGAATTGAGTTATATGTGATTGCTTGGAATCCTTGAATGCTCTTACTTTCATTTCCTATCAAATCTGAATACAATTGTGAAAGATTATTGCTTACTTCGTATTGACTCGTAAAGGCACATGTATGTTTTGTTGTTCTGCGTGTGCTTCCGATATGTGCTATTTATTGTTCATACTGTCCCTTTGTACTCTGGTGTTTGTGGGATATTGTGATCCTTTGCCAGAAATGGTGAAGGGAGTTATACATAGAGCCTGTGATGCTCTGCCAGCCCTTATGACTTCACTCAGACGTGAGTGGATGGAGCTCCCAGACGTGGGAGACTTATGCTTGGTGGTCATTCAGAAATGGATGTACCATATTATGTTATGGTCCCACTTTACCTTCTGTATGTTTGATATGGTATCCAGAGCTTTGGTTATGTGTTTCTTTACATGCTTTGGATAAGAATAAAATGAATGCAACGTCAATTCGACGTTTGAGCTTCTGTTTCATATTCGTTCTTTGAAATGCTCCAAAATGGTCCACACGCCATTGATATGTTCCGAAATATTTTATTTATTATTGATATACTCCGAAACATTTCATACGCCTTTGATATTCTCCGAAATGTTTCATTTGCTATTATTATGCTTCGAAATGTTCCATATGCAGTTGATATGCTCCGGAACATTTTATACGCTATTAATATGCTACAATTACTCTATGCTCCATCTGTTATGAACCAAATAGGTTTTGAATGACATGACACATATGATTTTGTATCTAATGATATGGTATCTTGAAAATTCCTGTATTCTGCCTTGCATTATGATATCTTACTTGTTTGAAATCATTCCTTTTGTTCTGAATATGCTTTGTCACTTGTTGAGCTATTTTTAGCTCACTCCGTTGTTATATAAAATCTTTCAGGTCAGCTTGTCGCTCTTTGAGATGTTTGAATTGGGCTGAGGCAGTGGAGAGCTATTCAGAATTATTGGCAAGTCTTGTTGGTTATTATGTTATTGTTATATAAGTATATTTTGTATGTAATGAAATGTTGTCGATGAACCGAAATGAATATACCTTGTAAAAGTGTTAGAAGATCTCTCTTATTTGGAATTTTGGAATGTTAAGTCTAGTTTACGATGATATGAACTTGTGGTAAATGGTTGGAGTTATGATTGTATAAATTACATAGCTTGTGAATTTATAAATGTTGTTCACGTTTGTTAAGTTGGCTTGGGTTGCCATAAATATGAATTATCGAGTGATGTGATATATGATTATAAACTACACAGGTTTTATAGATATGAATTTGATAGAATGTTTTTTAGTGTCCTCAAATGTTAGTTTGGATCCTGGATTGGTTTGTGATGAAAATTTTAATATTATTGATTTTTTTTTTAGGGGCGTGACAGTACCATCACCTAGCAACTTGCCACTAGGTGGTACCACCGCCCAGACTAGCGGTACCACCGCCTGGCACCCTACCAGGGGTGGTACCACCACCCAGACTAGTGGTACCACCGCCTAACATAGTCTCGAAGACTGTGCCATGATAGTGCCACTTCTTGGGTCATTGTTTGGACATTTTATTTGCGTAACATAGTCCTTACATGGGCCTACTAACTGGCCCATAATTTGGTTGGCTTAAATCCAATCTCAATTACGTGGTAACTCGAATTCTAAGACATTTCCTAAGCTAAACAAGTCCATAAGTCTAGTTTCTTTCGGTGAACTTCCGATGATCTCTCGACAATGTTCCAATGGACTTCCAGTAAGCTCCTAGACTTCACGATGATCTTCTTGGTATGTTTCGATGAGCTTCTCTGGCAAGCTCCGAGACTTCTCAGCTGGTTCCTACAGAACTTCCGACGAACTCTCGAACTCCCAACGGAATCGTGTTTTTGACTCCGGGACTTCATTTTGCTTTATGCCTTGCTGTCGTAGTTAATCCTGCACATATAAAAACATACTTAGATCTAGACAGTTATTACTAAGCTTGAATCATGTTGTCCGGCATGTCATTGGTCCATCGATGCTTCGTCAGATTCTTCGGCGCATCGTCCTCTCTTGCGGCTTATTCCCTAATCGGCCAGTTGACTCCGCAACTCCGATATCCTTAGTGTAATATCTGCTCTTCTTGGCCCGATGCCCGAATCCATGGCCCAAAATCTTCTGTCGATACGTCGACCGATCCTCCGGCTCGACGTCCAATCTTCTGACATGTTCCACCGGCCCAACATGATTCTTCCTGCTTTAATTGCCTCATCCTGATCGAAGCATCCTGAGTCACTCAAAAGATAAATCAAATCATAAACACTACCAATTGGTTTCATCATCAAAATACGAGATTCAACATTATCAAATTGCTAGCTTGTATAAAAAAATGTAAAATTTTGCTAGATTACTCTTTGCAATGGAAGCAAAAATGGCACTTCTCAAAATAGAAGAAAGAGCTTGCTATCTTGAACATCACCAAAAAATTGATAGATTGCCTATCTTAAGAAGCAAATATGCAAACTTGCATAATTTACAATCTTGCACATTTTTAAAATTAATGATGATTTGGTGATTATGCACGTTGTAAAGTGATGAAAAATTTACTAGCTTGCATAATGTAACACTTGCTAAATTTTCTAGCTTACAAATTGCATGATGAGGATCAATACTCATAATAGCCTCCTCGTAGGTCTAAGGATCAATATCCTCAACATCCTCTCCTCTAATATGTCCCACATATCTCTCAAGAGGATGGGATACAACGTAAAGTCAGAACTTGTGTGCTAGGTTGTAATCACATCAAATATTTAAGTTAGGAATTGATTTTCTTTCCTTACTTGTTATTATAATTTAAGGAAATCTTAATCTACTTCATTGATTGTTGATATGAATCAAGGAAATAACTATTAAGTATTCCAAATATGATGATATCATATTTGTTAGTATATTAAATGAAAATAACTTATATTAAATAAATATGAAAATTAAAATGAATTTCCCTTAATAGTGGCTCACCTCCTCCTATTTAAAGGGAGGGATTCCTCTCCTTCGTTCCTCACCTAGTCGAGCTTGGCAACGAGAGGAATGAGGAGTTATACCCTATTGACAAGAGGTAGGTTTCCCTACCTTTCTTGAATATAAAAGTTTTAGTTTTTATTTTGATTCTATTGAAAGTTTTGTAGTTTGAAAAATATGTATTAATTATTTAAATATCAAAATTTTTATATTAATCAGTTAAAGTTTTTATAATATTCTTTGACCCATGATTAAGGTTTTTATTGTAGATTTAAATATGTTCAAAATTTATATGTTTTATATGATATTACAGTTCATCTTTAATCTTATTTGGATTAAAAATCTTAGATTAAAAGATATTATCTAAAATCTTGTTTGATATTCTTTGATCTAAAATTTAAAATATGTTATTCTGAATGATTTAAATTTTAACTAGAATATGTTGAAATTTTATATGTGTTGAAAGCATGATTTTTATTTGAATTTAGAATATTATTCCTTGTATTAAAACTTATCTCCTAGTCTATCTTTTAATGTGTTATGATTTCTATTCATAGGATGTTATTTCCTTGTATTAAAGTTTATCTCCTTATCTATCATTTAAGGTGTTATTATATTTTTGTTAATATTATTAATGAATTTATATTGTGGTATAAAATTAGATATTACTTAGATTAAAATTGCTCACAGGCCAGACTCAACCCATAGGTCAGGCCACAACCCATTGGCTAGACCTAGTCAGTAGACCAGGCCTAACTCGTAGGCTAGGCCCAACCCATGGGTTAGGCCTTGGCCTGCAAGCTAACCCAGCCCAACCATCATGGGCGGTCACATGCGACGCACATGACCAGTCCATGGGCCAGGGCTGAGCCAGCTTTGTGTGATGCATGCTCAGTTATGTATAATGCACATGATCAATAGATGGGCCGACCCAATCTAGTCCAATATTATTATTGAATTTGAGCTCAAACATTGATTGAACTAAACTAGGCTTGATTAGTTTAGATCAATTTAGGGTGATTCCGAATTGATTGACTTATTCAAGTTAGTTTAACCTAAATTGAACCTCATCTAGTCCAAATTATACTAGTATAGAGATCGGCTCAATTAGGTTCTAGTAAATTGAGTTCAATTAGATCGATTGAATTGGAGTTTAAGTTAATTGAGGGCTAAATTGTATTATTTGATATTGATGATATTTGAAAAAAAAATATTTTAAATATGTTATTTCATCCCAATACGTACATGACCGGTGTTAGATTATGTTATTTCCTTACCGAGAGCAGGTAGGGCGATTCCCTTTGGGGATTAGGGGGCTGTCAGACGTGGCGGTTGGACGGTTCCTCCATCCGCTGTTGGGAGGAACGTGTCCCCACTTTGGCGGGTGTGGGACACCACTCCATCCACTGTTGGGAGTGCGATATGAGTTTGCCTCCATCCGCTGTTGGGAGAACACAAACTCATCCCGTAGGATAAAGCCTCTCCATCCGCTGTTGGGGGAGTGCTCATTCGGGTACTTGATATACACCAATGGGATGATTGATTGAATTTTGATCATGTATACATTTTGAGTTGACTTTTGGGGTTCCTACTCAGCGTTGCTGAATTTTTTTTATTTTTTATATTTTCAGAGCAGCCTTCCTCTAGTACTAAATCGGATTCCAATGGAGAGCGGACCTTCCTCTACCGTTAGGTAGAGCCACTTGGATGATTATTGAAGTTAACATCACTATGTTTACTTTTCTATTTATGATTCGATGAATAAATGGATTGTAATAAATGAATTGTAATAAATGTTTATGAATGATGAATAAAGTGATGTTTATCTATTTGGCCTAAATGTGTGGAAAGATTGAAAAGAAATAATAATAAAAAAATCCAAGATGTGACATAGGTACTTGAATAGACTTGAGCTGTGGAGTGGTGCTTGAGCTAGGTTCTCCAACCTCGCTCAACACTATCATGCTCCCACTGAGTCTCATAGTTGAGTCATTCCCTATTCCTCAAACAGTTTATGGACATGTAGGAGAATGAATCTTGCATCCATCTTTTCATATTATCTCTATAACTTAGGAGTCATGGAGCCCAACATGTAACACTGTGCAAGAGTGGAGTCATCTATGTACTTCACGTATCGAGTAATCTCATCCTTGCTTGCCCCTTCCTCAAGCATAGGCTGATGTATCAAGGACGTATGTGATTTTCTCGACTGTGAGAATATTTCTCAAGTTACGGAGCCAATCCATATAATTCGTATCAATAAGGCGGTTGACATCAAATATGCCACGTAAGGGATTTGAAAGCGACATTTTCTAAAAATACAAATATAGCAGAAATAAATAACATGCAGATTTTACAAAAATAAATAATCAAGATATGGACTTCTATCTTAATATGCTCCCAATATTTTACTAGCAAGTCACGCGACACCCTCAACACGTGAAACGGAAGTCTCCGACAGACTTCTAGTGAGGATCAGGATCCAATCAGCGTTTTAGTGTAACCTCGAGGGACTCGACCAATCACACTAAGCTCGAAAGGTAGGCAACTCTTACCAATCATAACTTCTTCTGATTTTCATTCTGCTCGGCTTCCGAATCACCATAGTCTCGAGGGACTCGACTAATTATGATGTTCGGTTAAGCCAACACCATCGTTACAAGATGAGTTTGATTCGATGATATACCCTCAAGGGACTTAACCAAGCATACAATGTCCTCAAGTCACCGGTGATATCTCTATATTATAAGCAAGATAGCGAATCACGATATAGGTGAGTCTTGAGGGACTCGACTAACTCAACCTACGTCGAGAATCGGTCCCTACCTATAATGATGGAAGGCCACGTGGGTCAATCTAATTGCCTTATATTTACCGACTTAATATTGTCAAGAGAGGGGATTTTGATTTGGTCTTCTAATATAACATATCACATACATACATATTTAATATTTATTTATATCGCATGTAATTATATATATATATATATATATATAGTAGGTATATAAGCAATCACACATCACATGAGCAATCACACCAGATGATCATGGACCATAGCCTAATGTAATCAAGCCCGAGCCAGTAGGTCTAATCACTTAGATCAAGATCTATGTGTATAGCAGTGCATCTCCATTCCTTGTGATTGTCCATCTCATCTGCATCGATTTCGTTAGCATCTCGATGCATCTCTACGCATCGCAATCGTCAGTCTCGGCCTCGTGAGTCTTGCTATTGCTTCCACACTCCCGCTATATCTCCTTATGTGATTATAACTTAATCATAGGCACGCGGGCCCGACAATAAACGAGAAATAAAATGAAAGCTCACAGGTCCCAAAAATAATAATAAAAAGTACACACATATCACATGGTCCATGATCATCTATCCACTTCATACATCACATGTACATATCATCATCATGTAGGACTACTAGATAATAATAATTAATTAATTAATTTAAACTTTTTAATTAATTAATAATTTTTAAAATAAGGGGAAATGTAGGGATTTTTTTGAATTACGAAGGGCATTTTGATAATTTGGATAGAAAGAGATTTTTTGAGGCGGTTGACATCAAGTATGCCATGTAAGGGAATTTTCTGAGGCGGTTGACATTAAGTACGGATTTGATAATGACATTTTCTAAAAATAAAGATGTAGTAGAAATAAATAACATGTAGATTTTGCAAAAAAATAAACAAATAAGATATGGACTTCTATCTTAATCTACTCCCACTATTTTTCTAACGAGTCAAGCGACACCCTTAGCACGTGAAACGGAAGTCTCAGGTAGACTTTTAGTAAGGATCGGGATCCAATTAGCATCTTAGTGTAACCTCGAGGGACTCGACCAATCACACTAAGCCCAAAAGGTAAGCAACTCTTGCCGATCACAACTCCTTGTTATTCCCATCCTATTCAGCCTCTGAACCACCATTTTCTCAAGGGACTTGACCAACCATGATGTTCGATTAAGTCAACTCCATCATTAGAAGATGAGTCTGATTCAATAATATCCCCTCGAGGGGATTCGACTAAGCATATCATGTCCTTAGGTCACCGGTAATATCTCTATGTCATAGTCAAGATAGTGAATCACGATATAGGTGAGTCTCGAGTGACTCGACTAACCAACTTACATCGAGAATCGATCCCTACCTATGACAATGAAAGGCCACATGGATCAATCTAATTGCCTCATATTTACCGACTTAGTATTGTCGAGAGAGGGGATTTTGATTTGGTCTCCTAATATAACAAGTCACACACATACATATTTAATATATATCTATATCGCATGCAATTATATATACATATCTAGCAGGTGTATAAGCAATCACATATCACATGAGCAATTACACTAGATGATCATGGACCACATCCTAATGTGATCAGGCCTGAGCTAGTGGCTATAATCACTCACATTGTTAAGACCCTAAAGTCTTATCATCGCTCTGATACCAATTGGTAAGACCCTAAGGTCTTAACATGGAACAAAGGGGAGAAAAAGGAATGATAATGATCGCTTTGAGGGGATCGGCATCCTTGATCGCTTCAAAGTGATCAGGGTCTTACCATTTTGTAGCAGAGCAACGATCCTTGGCACAACCCACTGTAGCCTTGCTTCCCTTCTTCCCCACCACCACTACAAGGCAACTCTTTCTCCACCGTCGTCGCTGTTTCCCCGATCGCTCGACCACCATTGCTGCTTCTCCTCGGCCAGTGACCTTCAACCACCGGTTGACCACCGCTCGACCTCCTCGCTGCCCCATCTCGTTCAAAAAAAAAAAAAAAGAAGAAGAAGCAAGAGAGGAAGAAGAAGCTACAGCCACCCTTGCGTCCCCTGCTTCCGGCTAGCCCACCCGCCGCTGTTGCTCTCCGGCTAGCCCCCACCATTGCCCCTCTTCTTGGCCAGAGGCCACTGTCGTCCGTCGCCTCCCACACGAGCCACCACCGCTGCCTCCTTCTCCACTACCGCCCGCCTCCCCTTGCGTCGTAGCGCAACCGCTCGACCTCTCCTCCTCGGTGATAGTTGGTGACGCTGCTCCAAGCCGCGCCACCACCGCTACCTCTCCACCACTGCCTGCCTCCCCTTGGGTCACAGCCGCAACCACCGAATGTTGCCCTCGTCGTGGCAACCGAAATTGGGCAACTCACAGATTGCCCTTGTTCCTAACCGCGTCACCACCACTTTTCCCAACCACCTCGCCGCCGCTCGATCACCCGGCCAGCGACCTCTCCTCCTCGCATCCCCATCTTGCTCGAGCAAGAAGGACTGCCGGCATCGTAACCGCAGCCGCTGGTTGCCGTAGCCCCTCCTTACAGTGGTTGCAGAAACAAAGCTTCCTTTGTTGTTGCAGCCCCTCGTCGATCGCAGCCACGCCTCGAGCGCCATCGCCTTCCAGCCGTCCCACCACTGCTGCCAGCCACCGTGCGGCGATTGCCGCTCGCCTCCCAACTGCCACTCCCCCTGGCTCGGGCGAGAACGACCGCCGCCACTCCCCCTTGCTCTGCCCCCTTGGTGACTGAAATAGGGCAATCCTCTTGCTGTTGTGAATGCTGGTTGCCACCACCATCGCCGCTGTTGCCCAGCCAACGAGGACGCCGCTTGCCACCCAGCCTGCCACCGTCGATTCCTATTTTCCACTGCAGCCTCAACCTCGGCAACGCTACCACAGCTGCCTCCAACAACACATGCAGCAAGCTCTTGTGCGGCTGCTTCAACCTCGGCAACGCACGCACCGACTCCTCTTCTCAACCTCGGCTACTTCAATGGCATCATCGCATCCTCAACCGCACGCGATCCCTCGGCGTCACCAATGCCTCCTTCCGTAGTGCGGTAGAGACAAAGCAACGCTGCCTTACATCTGCATCGTTGCAACCACCGTAATGACAGGCCCTTGGCGACACTGTCCCCAACTGCACCACCTTCGCTGCCTCCCATCCTTCAGCAGTAGTGATCCCTCCACGCAACGACCACAACAAGCATCGTTGCCTCCCACGTAGCGAATGCAGCTACATCCCTACATCCTCGTAGCAACCCTTCATTCCAATAGTACTACCACCGATTGCATCACAACAATAGCACCGAGTCGGGTAGTGATTTATGCCCTAGTCTTGACATCAGAAACAAGAGTTAAGATTACAAATATGCAGTCTTACGAAATGGCCACCGATAACTCAGTGAAAGCACAAATAGGAGCATTGAAAATTAAAATTGAGAACCGGTTGCAAGAAATACTTAATGATTTCAAAAAGGACTTACTGGGGAGCCTTGGTAAATTTCAACAAGGTGGGAGCTCAAGTTCTACGTTGCACAGATATGGAAATACTGGAAAAGGGCCCCAAGATTGTGCAACAATCTACTCATATATGAAGGTGGATAGACAACTCGCCAAAATTTATCAGACTTCTACAGTATTGGAATATTAGAGTAGGTTTGAAAGATTGTCAAATCAAGATAGAGATTGGTCAGAACGATAACTTCTGGATATATTTATTGAAGGGCTTATTCTAGAGATCCGGTATGAAGTTAAGGCTCATCATCCCTGCACTATGATAGTTGTGATCTCATCTGCATGTCTACATGAGAAAAAAATCAACAGAGAAAATCATGAAAATTTAAGTGACAACAACCAGATGATCATTAAGCCACCCACCCCATCTATTCCCAAGCCTTGACACCCGAGTACTAACCCAAGAAGAACTCTAAGAAAAATTCAGCAAAGGGTTTGTACTATGATGAAAAGTGGAGTATGGAGTACCGATATAAACAAGGGCAACTTTTGATGATCAAGCCAATTGGAGAGGAATCGGAAGCAAAAGAGTTGGACTCCGATCATGAAGGTGTGAAAACTAATGAAGATATTGAAGCCATCACGCATACATTGCATGCATTGGCTGGCTACACTAACTCACAAACTATGAAAATTGGAGGAACTTTGAAGCATTAGCCTGTCACTATTTTGATTGATATAGGTAGTACAAATAATTTTATGGATAGGAAAGTTGCAATCCAACTAGCCCACTATATTGAAGGCTGTGATATATTCGAAGTAAAAATCATTGATGGACGGATTTTAACTTGTGATAGCAAAGGTCAGGAGTTTCTTGCAATGATTACTACACTGAAAGACCGACCTATTGCTTACACTATCAAAAAGTAGAGACCATAATTACTTAAAGATAATGTTTATCAAATCTATTGCTGATTTGAAGAGGGCGAAATTGTTAGGATTTTTTTTCTAAGCTTTTGAATAATGTTTATCAAATCTATTTAGTTCAGGTGATTATTGAGTCAGTTTGGTTCAATTAGAGTCAAGTAGAGGTTTATTTAATATTTATTTATTATTAGAGTTCAAGTCCTGATGGACTCTGGGTGGAACTCCATAAATAGTAATGTAACCCTTTCTTTAAGAAATCAATCAATCAATCAATGAAATGTTATTCCACTCTATGGACAAACCCTAGGAGGTCGATCCCCTCGAAGTGATCAAGGAGGGCCGATCCCCTTGAAGTGATCAAGGAAGGTTGATCCCCTCGAAATGATCAAGGACGTCGATCCCCTCGAAGCGATCATTATCATTCCCTTTCCTCCTATTTCTTCCACGATAAGACCGTAGGGTCTTATCATTTGGTATCAGAGTGATGATAAGACTTTAGGGTCTTATCACTTAGTATCAAAGTGACGATAAGACTTTAGGGTCTTATCACACATCAAGATCTATGTGAGTCACGCCCCCCGTATCGATAATATTAATATTCAACAATAATATATTCTAGGATCTAGACACACATTTGAGGACACTAAGAAAACATTCAAGTCATTCACAACCATAATTTCATAATTCATAAAACTTGTGTAGTTTAAATTCATATACCACATCACTCGATTAATCATAAAATCTGAAACCAACTCACCAAGATAAGAACCACCTCATAAATCCATAAGTATGGGATTCTATACAATCGCAAAACTAATATTTACCACATGTTTCATACCATTACACAAATTAAATGTAACACTCCATAATCCTAAATATGAGAGGTTCTTTAAACTTTTACAAAACTTATAAGTTCATATTTACCATCAAACAATCTATTAAACACTAAGTATACTTATAGAACAAAAACATATCATCCACTAAAGGTTTGCCCAAAGTCTTTTAGTTTTCCAAAGCCTCAACCTAATTTAAACAATTTAGCAAGCATTAAGCTTTCCTGAAAAATTTATAAAGCAATGGGGTGAGCACATAGAGCTCAGTAAGTGACTAATATATCAATGACAAAAGAGGATAGTTTTTAAAATAATTAAGATACCAATACAAGGCAGGGATATAGAGTTCATAGATAGCCACTCAACAAATGTAGAATTATAATGTCATTTCATTCGAAGCATGTTTTGTTCATAACAAATTAATAAGATTAGTTGGAACATATCATTGACAAAAGGAGCATTTCAGATATCAATGGCATATGTAATGTTTCGGAACATGTCAATAGTATATGAAACATTTTAGAGCATGTCAATGGCTTATGAATTGTTATGGAGCATGTCAATGGCATATGAAGCATTTTAGAGCATATTAAGGGCGTTTGAAATGTTTCGGAGCATATCAACAACATATAAAATATTTCAGAGTATATCAATGGTGTATGAAATGTTTTGGAGTATATCAATGGCATATGAAACATTTTGAAGTATATTAATGGCATATGAAGCATTTTGGAACATATTAAAGAATAAATACGAAACAAAAACTCAAATGTCACATTTGACATATCATACATTTCATTCTTATCCAAAGCACATATAGAAGCACATAACTAGAGCTTCTGATATCATATCAAACATATTGATGGTGAAGTGGGATCATAACATAATATGGCCCATATATTTCTGAATGACTACTAAACATAAGTCTCCCACGTTTGGGAGCTCCATCCACCCACGTTTGAGTGAAGTCATAGGGGGCCAGCAGAGCATCGCGGGCTCTAAGCATAACTCCCTTTACCATTTCTAGCAAAGGTTCACATTTATCCCACAACCACCAGAGTACAAAGGGGTATTATGAATAAAAAAATTATGACATATCGGAAACACATATGGAACAACGGAATGCATGTGCCTATACGAAACATTATGATACGAACATAAAGTTTACATAACAGATTCAGGTATGCAAGTACTTGTAGGATAAGAGTATACAAGAATTTGAAGTAATAATATAAAGCTTAACTGAAGTAAAGTTTTTAGGTAAAATCAATTTCCAAAGAGACGAAACAAGAATAGGCGAAATCGATCAACGTTCGATTCTGACAGAATTTTTGAGGCACATTGCATGAATTATTTGGATAACAAATTATGATCCAATTTTCATAAAATGGGGTCATTCAAAAGAGGTATCAATTTAATTTTAGATAAATCATGTTTTGTCTGAATAGGAATTTCCAACATTGAGTTATCAATAGTTTAGTAACCAAAGGTCAAGGAGCATTATCTCTGTTTTGTCGAATTCATCGAGTTGATTTGAATAGATAATTCAATAGGAATTTATGCTCTAAATCATTCATCTATGAAACTCACAGAAAGATTTATGAGTCTATTTTCTGATAAATCATATTTTGCATAAATTAGAGTTTCCAACAGAGAGTTATAAGCAATAGAGTGCTTAAAGGTCAAAACAGACAGTCTTTGTCTTATAGATTTCATAAGATCAATTGAAATAATAGTTTAGATAGAAAAATAAACTCTAAATTAACCATTCTTGGAGTCAAAAGAAGTATGAGTCTATTTTTAGATCAATTTAGTTTTGTCTAAATCCAAAATCGGTGTAGAAAGTTATGGCTAGAACAATATAGAAAGGTCAAATCCTCGAAAAATTCCGTATTCACAGTTTTATTCCCAAACGAAAGAAATATCATGTATGAAGCCAAAATCTTCCAAAATTTTCAGGATTAAGATGAAATTAGAGATCAAAAGTTCTATAAGAAAGAGTTAAAACACTTGATTTAGAAAAGTTTGATTCCCAAATGTGGAGAAATTGATGCAAAACCTCTAGCAATGCAAAGCTTTTTCTTCCTCTACTTTAATTCCTCTTTCCTTCTCTTCTCACACTTGTGCTGCAACATCTTAACTTTAAATTTAGTTTCTCCTTTAAAGCATTTGATTTAGCTAATATAAGGATTTCAAGGTGGCAAGCATGCATGAAAGAAATCTATGTGTCATTCGTAGAACAAACATAGGTGATACCCTTCTTAGGTTAGCTAGTAACACATATCCTCCTTTTGTTTTTTGTTAAAACATAATATGAATCTTTCACAAATCATATCCAATTTCTATTATTTATATTTAGGTCCCTAATTACAAATAAGACCTTATAAAATTTAAAAAAATGAGGGGTGTTACACTCTTCCCTCGTTGAAAGAAAATTTTAGTCATCTAAATTTGTCATACCTCCTTCGACGAAAAGATGAGATCAAGATTGTACTTGGATAGAGGCTATCAATGTCATTGAGTGTAGCTATTTCCTTATAATAGTCAAATTATAATTTGCTTCTAATAACTTCCATTGTTCTGCTACCATTGGATCAGGCTCATTATGCTTCCGCTGCACCACTTTGATTTGATATCCCCGATCAACCCTTTCATCTCACTTAATTAATCAAACGTAGATGAAGTAGGAGAATTGAAGTTCCTCATCATCATAGATTCCTAAAATACATCAAAGAAAATTTTCATCGATCACTATAGTTATCTATACCTCAATATATTTTGCATATCGAACATAACAAATATCTCAGAGATCCTCAAATCATGTTCTGATACCACTCTATCATACCCCCCGAATCAATAATATATTAATATTTAACAATAATCCATTCCAGGAACCGAACACACATTTGAGGATATTGAGAAAACATTCAAGTCATTCACAACCATAATTCCATAATTCATAAAACCCGTGTAGTTTAAATTAATATACCACATCACTCGATTAATCATAAAATCTGAAACCAACTCACCAAGACAAGAACCACCTCATAAATCCATAAGTATTGGATTCTATACAATCACAAAACCAATATTTACCACATGTTTCATATCATTACATAAATTAAACGTAACACTCCAAAATCCTAAACATGAGAGGTTCTTTAAACTTTTACAAAACTTATGTTAGAACCCTTGCAAATTCTAAACTTGGGGTTGATCTCTTAAGGGGATCGGCCTCCTTAGAACTCTATAGGGGTTCCTCCCTCCAAGTTGTTGCTCAAAGACTGCAAAAAAGGTTCATCTATTGCTTATGAAAAAAGGACGAATACATGGCTATTTATAGGGCTTCTAAACCCTAACTCCAAATAGGACTCCTACTTAAGACTCTTACTTCTAACCAACTCCTAATAGGACTCCTAATCAAGACTTCTATTCCCTTACAACTCCTAATTCTTCTCTAAGAAAAAACCTCCTAACCCTAGCCGGCCTCTTCATCTCTTTAATAGGGGTCGGCTTATGTAGGTTTTACATGAATGTCCTTCTCAATTAGGACTCTTCTAGCTATAGTCCTAACAGACCCGCCCTCTTCAAATCAGCCTTGTCCTCAAGGCTGAGATTCCATGAACTCAGGGAACCAGGTCTTCAACTCCTCATATGGTTCCCATGTGGCGTCTTCAAGTGGTAAATTATTCCAATGCACTAGTACTTCAGTAGAGGGACATCGGCGACGCATCACGATCCTGCGATCGAGGATAGCTTGTGGTTGAGCATGAATAACTCTATCCTTAGTGGTGTTGGGCAGTTGGATCTGGGGTGACTCGTGTTCTCCCAATTTGGGCTTCAGGCATGACACGTGGAAGATAGGATGAATTTTGGCATCCTCAGGTAATTTAAGTCTATACGCCACTGCTCCAATACACTCTGTGATCTGATAGGGCCCAAAAAATCATGGAGATAACTTCATAGAGGCTCGAGTGTTGATGGAGAGTTGCTTGTATGGTTATAGGCGAAGATAAACCCAATCTCCTATTGAAAATTCTCTTTCGCTTCGTCGTGTGTCGGCTTGCTACTTCATTATAGCTTGAGCTGTAGAGAGATTATCTTTTAACAGTTGTAGGAATTTGTCCCTATTAATCAATTCTTGTTCAACTTGATCTACCTTGGCCGAGCCAATTACATACTTTGGAATCACAGGGGTCGGTCGACCATACAATGCTTCATAAGGGGCACATTTTGTAGATGAATGATATGTAGTATTATACCACCATTCTGTCACGGATAAACTTTGAAACAGGATGTTTGATGTAATGCTTATATCTGTCCGTGTCTGTTGGCATGTTCATGCCTTGTACAGCGTGTAGAGGTGCAGTCGAAGGCTTATAAGTCCCATTTTAGTTGGGTGGTGGCCTCTTTAGGCTTGTAAATAAAGGTTGTGTCATGTGGACACGTGCGAGAGCTTTTCGATCTGTAATGGACCATTTTACCCTTTGTTGTGCCACTGTTCAGAGCTTGTAAAGTCTGTTTGTAATTTGCTTTGTCTATGAAGTGTTTTTCAAAGATGTTTGCTTGTGGATCCCGATTGAGCCGTTCTCTCTAACCCGTTCTCTCTTTTGGTGGTCCTAAGGGACAATGGGAGACTTCGGGGAGGCTGACCTTTGCGGACGGACACGCAAGGGTGCCGCACGACTTAGGCAAAACCAGCTAAGTCCGTGTCATATGGTATCAGAGCGGGACAAGCACTCATAGAAACACTTAGCATGCAAACGTGGGGGACCTAGCAGGGCTGCGTCGAGGGCAGTCAGCACACGCGCGACCGTTTGAGGGAAAACGGGCATAGAGATGCAGGGAAAAGGAGTCGCTCGGAGTAGCGGGCATCTGACATTGGCATTCAAAGGAATGGCCAACCCTTCGCGCAAGAGGCACCACGAGAACAAACAAGCTTGGAAGAATGTGGAGCGCACAAAGGTTGTGATGGCTGAGTTTGAGCTACGGTTCAACGTTGACAACTATACTTGATGGTGCTCTAGGCAAGTGAGGCGCTTGGCAAGAATGAGACCATGCAAAGTGGAATTAGTTGCTCAGCGACCGAAAGAGTTGTGCAAAGCTCACAGAGGTGAGGGGAATTGCTAACTCGAAGAATTCGGTACTCATGCATGGGCTTGTATGCGGACGATGGAATGTTCGTGGCCATCCCAAGGCGGCCGAGACTCGGCGCCATGGAGCATTGAAACTTTCTCTTCGGCATATGAGGGATATGTCCGTAGGAGGCTGAAGTGTGTAGCGAGTTCAGCATGTTGCTAGGCCTTGAGTGGTGCAGCGGGGTCTGTATTGACGTGGAGTCGCAATCTAGCAAGTGCGTTTGTAGGAGGCAGAACATTGCACAGTTTGTTCAGCAGATCGGAGTAGTCCAAGGGAATGGTGGTCTCCGAAACGAAGAGAGATGTTGCTCCAATGGGACAGTTTTCCAGGAGGGATAAGTCTCGGCTCTCCAGAGGGAGAATCATGTGGGACGGACCTCACAAGTTGAGAAGGAGTACCTCAACAAACAACTCCACGAAGCTCGATGGACTGAGCAAGCGGCGAGGAGTCGTCGCATGATCTCGCTCGAGAGAATGCATTGGTGGATGCATTGCGAGATCAAGTGGGGGAGCGACCTGAAGCAACTTAAATGAAGGCACACTTGCAGTCGATGTGGAGATCGGACTCAAGGGAGGGCTGACCCGTGGAATGGTGGGAGCGAGGGCCACCATCGACTCAATGCGAAAACGAGGAGCGGAGCAACTTGGGTGTAACTTGGCGAAGTTCCCAAGCCGCATGAAGGGAGCCAGCAGAGAAGTTGGAACATGGAGCAGAGGCACAGTGCTTTTCTTAGACAGAGGTCAAGGACATGAGCTCTTGCAGAGGCAAGAGCAGGATCATGTTGTTCCATGGGTCCTTCATTCTGACGGAGTGGACTCATCTTGCATGGTGCCAAAGACGAAGGGAGCTTTTGGGCACATGCACCTTATCTCGGAGGAGCATTTGATGGAGGAACTAAGGCGACTCAATTTGCGGAGGTGAAGTTGGGTTCAGAAGGCCTTAGCACGGGGCAAGAGGACGCAGAGGCGGGTACTCTTGAAGAATATGCCACAGTGTTGCCATTCGAGTTGCTAGGAAGGAAGCGGTGCGCAGCGGAGATTGTGCTGGTAGGGGCAGAGGCCCAGGATCCAGACAATGGTGCACAAATTACAGTGAAGTCGGTGGACTTCGGGAGCTACTAGGCGACGAACTGTCCTAGAGCGGTGCTTCATCTAGGTGTGACCCAAGAGTGGGTGGATGAAGATCGATTGCCAAAGGAGCGAACAAAATCGAAGGTGGAGGAGACCCTGCGATGTTTTGGCAGAGGCCACACATGGAAGGTTCATAATTCGAGTTTATTCCACAAGGATCAGAATGCAATGGAGATGTCACCAGGAGGCGACATGGTGCAGTGGATCGTGGTGGAACAGTTCGTGGCAATGCGATACACACAATCTGGTCCCGGGAGGGACTAGATCATATGGAGGTATGATCGGGAGCTACTGGGAGCTCCACTTCGGTGAACAACACGACGGCAAGAAGGGCTATGGATTCAAGGAGTGAAGGCCATGGTACCGCAGAGGCGGGTCTTCCGTGCGTGCATCGAATTTTGCATCGGATGAAAACCTTGGTCATCAGCATATGGGGGCTGGGTTCCACCAAGGGAAGAGTTCGGATGCAAGTACCAGTGAGTCCCATGAGAGGGACTTGATCATGCAGAGGTATGATCGAAGCAGCTGGAGAGTTGGACCGCTCTAGAGCTCATATTCGCTTAAGGGAGCCCGACAAGTCAGAGGACAAGGTCGAGTAAGCGAACGTTGCTACCAAGGAAGCTAAGGAGAACATAATCGATGCAAACCCTACAATGTGATGGCAAAGGCCATGCATGGGAGTTGTGTTGAATCTCGGATTTTGATGATATAATCAATTGGTGGGTTAATTGATCTATTCTATATTATTGAGTTAAGTGTGCAGGATTAACTATGATAACCAGAAAACATAAAGCAAGGATACCGGAGTCGAGCTCGATGGACGTTTAAGAGACCGAAGAATCATCGGAGATGCTGCCGGAACCAACCGAGAAGAAATCGGGAACGTGTCAGAAGTTCACCGAAGAAATCGTCGGAGGCTCGCGGAGATCATCGAGAAGGCTCGGCTACTCGTTAAAGTCATCACAAAGATTGGGAGCTTGCAGGGAGTCCGTCGGAAGAAGTTCGTTGGAAAGCTCGCCGGAACAAGACTCGACATTGGCGGTTAAAAAACTTGCTTAGGATTTTTTTTTTTGTGTTATGTAGTTCACCTGTAATTAGGATTAGGATTAAGAGATAATCCTATATCCTGGTTAGGGGCCAACTGGGCCCAAAGTCAGATTTGGTTTGGGCTAAAATTAAGCCAAACAAATGAATTAGAGAGCCATGCGGTGGCACCGCCTGGCTGGGCGGTGAAACCGCCCAGCACCCGAGTGCTGGGCGGTGACACCTCCTTGGCTGGGCGGTTGCACCGTCCAGCACCCGAGCGCTGGGCGGTGGCACCTCCAGCACCGGGAACCCTAAGAGAATTCAAATTTTGAAGCCCAAAATTTGAATCCTCTTGAGGCCTATAAATACCCCTCAAATCTCAACTGAGGTTACAACTTTTGAGAAGCATTTTGATTGAGAGAAAAGTCTTAGAAAGTCTTAGCAAGTCTTGTTTTCAATTTGCTAGAGAGTTCTCCTCCTTCTTTCTTATTGAAAATTTGTAAGAGGTTGAGCTGCTTGTAAAAGGTTGTAAGAGGGGTGTTTACCCTTCCATTTCAAGAGACTTGCTAGTGGAAGGTGGGAGCCTCATCGAAGAGGGGCCTCGCAAGTGGCGTAGGTTATTTGACCGAACCACTCTATAAATCGGCGTAATCTCTGGTTTGCATTTTATTATTGTCATTTACATTACTGCAAATCTTCTTACTGCTTTAGTTCCTTATTACCCTTGCTGCGCAACTTTAAGAATATGCTTTCAAGTTAAACTTTTCATGTTCCGTTCTTATCGTACGAAAGATTTTGTTAAAATCGAAGTTTTAATCCGCTGCACTAATTCACCCCCCCCCCTCTTAGTGCCGCTCCGATCCTAACAAGTGGTATCAGAGCCAGGTTATCTCTCATATTTGGTTTAATACCCAAGAGAGATGGCTTACTCCGGCATGCAAGAGGGCCATTCTATTGCACGACCACCTTTGTTTAATGGGTCGGATTACACATATTGGAAGACTCGCATGAGAATCTTCCTCATTTCTATGGACTTTGAGCTTTGGTCTATTGTCGAGAATGGATTTCAAAAATCTTCTCTTCCGATGAGCGAATGGGATGAATCGGAGAAGAAGGTTTTTGCTTTAAATGCAAAGGCTATGAATGCCTTGTTTTGTGCACTAGACAAAAACGAATTTAATCGTGTTTCAATGTGTGATTCGGCTTTTGATATTTGGAGAACTCTTGAGGTCACTCATGAAGGCACTAGCCGAGTGAAAGAGTCCAAAATCAACATCCTTGTGCACTCTTACGAACTTTTCCGAATGAAACCAAGTGAGTCCATCGGAGACATGTACACCCGATTTACGGATGTCATCAATGGACTCAAAGCTCTTGGTAAAGATTTTACTAACTTTGAACTAGTAACTAAAATCTTAAGATCCCTCCCTAAAAGTTGGGATCCAAAAGTTACGGCCATTCAAGAGGCCAAAGACCTTAAAGCATTCCATCTTGAAGAACTCATTGGGTCTCTAATAACCTACGAAATGACATGTCAAGCTCATGACGAGCTCGAGAACCCCCTTCCAAAGAACAGGAAGGATATGGCACTTAAATCACAAGAAGACCAATTGAAAGGAACATCAAGTGATGAGGACAGTGACAATGACATTGCACTTTTGACTCAAAAATTTAAAAAATATTTAAGAAAGAACAGATTTAAAAATAATACAAAAAATAAATTTGAACAAAAGAAGGACCAAGTGATTTGCTATGAATGCAAAAAACCGGGACACTATAAGAACGATTGTCCTCAAGCCAAAAAGAGAACATCAAAGAAGAAGGCGTTCAAGGCAACGTGGGATGATTCAAGCGCATCCGAAGAAGAGGAGTCCAACACCGAGCAAGTTGCTCATTACGCGCTAATGGCGTTAGGAGAAGAGGTATGTGATTTATTTAATGAAGATTTATCTTTTGAAGAACTATCTATCGCTTTTCATGAATTATTTGATGAATGTAGAACTGTTAGCAAGAAGTTAAGTATCTTAAAGAAAGAGCATGCTTTGCTACAAGATAAGTTTGATAGTCTTCAAACTCCTCCATGCTCTAAGTGTGAGCACTTAGAAGCAATAAAAAATGAAAATTTGCTTCTTAAGGAAACCTTAAACAAGTTTAAGGTTGGTAGCAAAGGATTAGATATGATCCTTGCACACAAGGGTCACATCGCAAATAGAAATGGAATTGGATTTGGAAAAGGATTACATCAAAATCCTACCACTTTCATAAAAGGACCTACATTACATGTTTCCTCTTATATGAAATGCAACTTTTGTTGCAAATCCGGACATATTGCCTACAAATGCCCATTTAGGAAAATTAGTTCACAAAAATTAATATGGGTTCCTAAAGGAACTATAAAGAATTCAATAATAAATATCAAAGTTAGTGGGTCAATTTTTGAGGCACCCAAAATCAAATGGGTACCTAAAAATCATCCTCTTTTGTAGACAAACCCACAAGCTAGGAGCAAGAGATGGTATCTCGATAGTGGATGCTCAAGACATATGACTGGAGATCCATCTCATTTCTCTATGCTCACTAGCAAAGAAGAAGGGTACGTTACCTTCGGAGACAACAACAAGGGCAAAATCATTGGCAAGGGAACTATTGGTAACAAATTTAATTTTTCCATTGATGATGTCTTACTAGTTGATGGATTGAAACATAATCTCTTGAGTATTAGTCAACTATGCGATAAAGGTTACATCGTTAGAATTGAATCAAATATGTGCATTATTGAAAAACCAAATCATAACATGACTATGATTGCTTTAAAACAAAATAATGTCTATACCATCAATCTTGATGAACTAAGTAATGAAATGTGCTTCTCCGCCGTAAATGATGATGCTTGGCTTTGGCATAGGAGATTAGGCCATGCAAGCATGAAAACAATATCTAAGATCTCATCTCAAGAATTAGTACGAGGAATTCCAAATATAAAGTTTATTAAGGACAAAGTATGCGATGCATGTCAACTAGGCAAACAAATAAAAACAAGCTTCAAACCAAAAAATCAAATTAGCACTACTAGACCATTACAATTGATCCATTTGGACCAATTGATACAACAAGTCTAGGTGGAAGCAAATATGCTTTTGTGATTGTGGATGACTACTCTACATACACTTGGACCTATTTCTTAGCTCACAAAAGTGATTGCTTCAAGTGTTTCTCTAAATTTTGTAAACTCACTCAAAACGAAAAAGGCTTCATGATTTCATCAATTCGGAGTGATCACGGTGGTGAATTCCAAAATCGTGACTTTCAAAATTTTTGCGAAAGTAATGGGTACAATCACAACTTCTCAACTCCAAGAAATCCTCAACAAAATGGAGTAGTTGAAAGGAAAAATAGAAACCTACAAGAAATGGCAAGAACTATGTTGAATGAACATAGTTTGCCTAAGTACTTTTGGGCCGAAGCCGTAAATACGGCTTGCTACATCATGAATAGAGTCCTAATAAGACCATCCTTATCCAAAACTCCCTATGAATTATGGAATAACAAAAAACCAAACATCTCCTATTTTAAAGTTTTTGGTTGTAAATGCTTTATTTTAAATGAAATGGATGCTTTAGGAAAATTTGATGCTAAATCCGATGAAGGCATCTTTCTTGATTACTCTTCCGTTTCTAAAGCTTTTCGGGTTTTTAATAAAAGAACTTTAGTAATTGAATAGTCTATTCATGTAGTTTTTAATGAAATTTCCGATTTAAAGAAAAATGATTTTGATGATGATCTTGGTTTTGATAATTTGAATTTAAATGAACCCTCTCCTCAAAATAGCCATTTGAATGCATCTTCTTCCGAAATTTCTTTACCAAAAGAATGGAAGTATGTAGATGCTCATCCAAAAGAGCAAATTATAGGAGATACATCAAAAGGGGTTCAAACTCGTTCTTCTTTCAAAAATTTCTGTGCTAACGCCGCTTTCCTTTCTCAAATTGAACCTAAATGCATTGACGAAGCCCTAAAAGATGATTTTTGGGTCATTGCAATGCAAAAAGAATTGAACCAATTTGAGAGGAATGAGGTATGAAGGCTTGTTCCTAGACCAAGTGACCACTTAGTCATAGGTACTAAGTGGGTCTTTAGAAACAAGCAAGACGAAAATAGTATCGTGGTTAGAAACAAGGCTAGATTAGTGGCCAAAGGTTTCAACCAAGAAGAAGGTATCGATTACGAAGAAACCTTCGCTCCCGTGGCTCGATTAGAAGCCATAAGGATACTCCTTGCCTATGCTAGTAGTAATAATTTTAAACTATTTCAAATGGATGTTAAAAGTGCTTTCTTGAATGGTTTTATTTCCGAAGAAGTATTTGTCGAACAACCTCCCGGATTTGAAAATTCTCTTCTTCCTAATCATGTATTCAAATTGACTAAAGCTCTCTATGGCTTAAAACAAGCTCCTAGAGCTTGGTATGAAAAGCTTAGTTCCTTTCTTATTTTAAATAATTTTACCAAAGGCAAGGTTGATACTACATTGTTTATTAAACATTTTGAAAATAATTTTCTTATTGTGCAAATTTATGTTGACGATATTGTGTTTGACTCTTCGGATGAATCACTATGTGAATCATTTGCCAAATATATGAGTCTTGAATTTGAAATGAGTTTAATGGGTGAATTAACTTTCTTTTTGGGATTACAAATCAAACAACTTAGTGATGGTATATTTCTTAACCAATCTAAATATACATTAGAATTGTTAAAACGATTTAACATGGATAATTCAAAAGCAATAAACACCCCTATGAGTACTGCGACTAAGTTAGATATGGATGAAAATGGTGAAAGTTTCGATCAAAAAACATATAGGGGAATGATAGGTAGTCTACTCTACCTCACTGCGACTAGACCGGATATTATGTTTAGTGTAGGACTTTGCGCTAGGTTTCAATCTAATCCTAAATTATCTCATCTTAAGAGTGTTAAAAGATTATTTAGGTATCTTAAAGGAACTCCAAATTTAGGTATCTTAAAGGAACTCCAAAATCTGAAAAATTCGATCTAATAGCTTATGCAGATGCCGATTTTGGCGGATGCAGGATAGATAGAAAAAGTACATCCGGAACATGCCAATTTTTAGGACATGCACTTGTTTCTTGGACTTCCAAGAAACAAAATTCAGTTGCACTATCTACGGCGGAAGCCGAATACATTGCTGCAAGTGCATGTTGTGCACAAGTAATTTGGATGAAAAATACATTAGAAGACTATGGAATTCACCTTAAAAATATTCCCATAAAATGTGATAATACTAGTGCCATATGCCTTACTAAAAATCCAATTCAGCACTCTAGAACTAAGCACATCGACGTTAGGCATCATTTCATACGCAATCATGTTCTTAACAATGATGTTGTTCTAGAATTCATTGACACAAAGCATCAATTAGTAGATATATTTACAAAAGCTTTGAATGAAGACCAATTTGAATTCATCCGAAGGGAATTAGGCATGCTAAATTGTCCCTAAAATGAACTTCACAAAAAGGACTCGTTCTTTTCCCTTCGTTTATGAATTTGAATTCTTCCTTCTTCTTCAATTCAAAATGATCCATTAAAGTATAAATTATGATCTTGAGGGAAGAAGCTAAACAAAAGGAAGGAAGAAAATTTTTTTTCTTTCCTCCGCGTGATGCCAGCGGTGGCACCGCCAGATCCGGCGGTTGCACCGACTGGCGCTCGGGCGCCAAGCGGTGACACCGACCAGTTTGGCGGTGACACCGACCGAGTCACCCTTTTAACTCGAGGGGTTAGGGCCGGCGGTGACACCGCCCCCAACCCAAAGAAAAACCTCTCAAAAACCCTCTCCCATTCCCTCTAACCCTCATTCTAACTCTTAGAAACATTGGAGAAGGATTCTTGGTGGTCTAAGCTTTCCATCTCTCAACATAATCTCCACAAGGTAACACTTGAAATCCCTCTTTTCTTTTCTCTTTCTCTTGCTTATTTTTCACAATTTCATCATCATGTTGTCTAGAAAATGGCTCCTAAGAGATCAAAAGGAATAAGGATTGAAGGAGATTCATATAACCATGACCTTTTCAAATCAAAAGAGGTAGCCCTTAGCTTTCCAAAATTTGAAACACGATGTGTCCATAAGGGAAAATACGTTGATTTGGATGAACTAGAGGACTTAGAACCCATTAGGTGGTTTGCACACCTAGAAGCTCTACCTCTACTACAAATAGATGAACCAATCTATCCACGGTTAGTGAGATTGTTCTATGCCAACCTATATGAAGACAATGATAGCCTAAGCACTTACATTCTAGGAACACCCATTAGAATATTTGACAGCACCATTTGTGAGCTAATTGGCATAACTGAAAAAGATAGGGGATGCTATTTTAAAGGTAAATGGGACGTCAAAAAAATAGGAGCAACCTATTCCGAAGCCGTGAAAACAATTTTTGCAAATCCAAACCTTGACTTCCTACCCAAGAGTTGTGAACACTTACTACCTTTCAACTCTAAAATTCTTCATCACATTATCACAAGCATCATATTCCCCAAACAATTTCATCTTGACGAAATAATTCAAATAGAGATAGGAACCATGTATTGGATTATGACCGGTCAGCATAATTGTTTTGGGTACTTGATTCGCCAACACATGCAGGATATTATGACTAAAGATACTATATTGCCATATGGGAGGTTAATCACTAGAATTCTTCATGCCTATGACATTTGCATTCCACCCGATGAAGAATCTATTCAAAATGATCGATATAACATAATAAATAAAAACCTGCTGAAAAAACTTAGGTGCACTTTTAGCAATGGCATATGGGTTAGGCAGCCTAGAAGGACGGATCCAATTCCTCCACCAATAGAACAACCCGAAACACCAATTCTTATGGGAAATGAATCTCCTCCTCCTAGTCCCTTTGGCGCAGCACCTTCAGCTCCTGTTTCCTCCTCTAAAGATATAATTATAACGGAGCTATCTCAGATCAAATCACAGCAAGAACAAATTCAGAATCAACAAGTTGAAATTTTGAAGACACTACGACAGATGAATGAAAAAATAGATATCATGTATCAGCACTGTGGATTACCTCCTAAGGATTAAATTGATGTATCTTTTTATTCTGTTCTGTTTGCTTTTAAAAACAAGTTCAAGTTTGTCATCGATTAAACGATAACTGATCTTTCCTTTTAGATAACTACTGTCTTAATCTGCATAGATGATGATGTCTTTTGGATAAACTATTTCTGGCAAATTTGAATGATGAACTTTGATAAATGCTAAACCTTTTTCTATGATCATCAATTAGCTAGCTTGTCTCTTTTTGTTGATGACAAAGGGGGAGAAGTGATGACTTACACCAGAACGATAGCATGACTAATTTGAATTACAAAAACTTGTGTGATATGAATGTCTTATATGACTTGCAAATCCTTGAAAATATCACAAGATTGATATCATGAAATTTATATTGAAAATCTTTATCTTCTGTCGTAGCAAAATTCGTCCCTTATCATTTAACTTATGATTTTCATCGAAGTTTCGTACTTACTATTGTTTAATGAGGATAACGATAAGTTCTACGATTAGAACTTATCGGGTTATGCTTGAATCCAATGGGATGGAATTCAAGTGTTTTTTATCTTCTCATAATATGGCATATAGATAAGGGGAGTAATGTTTAACTCCGTCATCAATTGATTGTCATCATCAAAAAGGGGGAGATTGTTGAATCTCGGATTTTGATGATATAATCAATTGGTGGGTTAATTGATCTAATCCATATTATTGAGTTAAGTGTGCAGGATTAACTATGATAACCAGAAAACATAAAGCAAGGATACCGGAGTCGAGCTCGATGGACGTTTAAGAGACCGAAGAATCATCGGAAATGTTGCCGGAACCAACCGAGAAGAAATCGGGAACGTGTCAGAAGTTCGCCGAAGAAATCGTCGGAGGCTCGCGGAGATCACCGAGAAGGCTCGGCTACTCGTTAAAGTCATCACAAAGATTGGGAGCTTGCAGGGAGTCCGTCGGAAGAAGTTCGTCGGAAAGCTCGCCGGAACAAGACTCGACGTTCGCGGTTAAAAAACTTGCTTAGGATGTTTTTTTTGTGTTATGTAGTTCACCTGTAATTAGGATTAGGATTAAGAGATAATCCTATATCCTGGTTAGGGGCCAACTGGGCCCAAAGTCAGATTTGGTTTGGGCTAAAATTAAGCCAAACAAATGAATTAGAGAGCCAGGCGGTGGCACCGCCTGGCTGGGCGGTGACACCTCCTTGGCTGGGCGGTTGTACCGTCCAGCACTCGAGCGCTGGGCGGTGGCACCGCCTGGCTGGGCGGTGGCACCTCCAGCACCGGGAACCCTAAGAGAATTCAAATTTTGAAGCCCAAAATTTGAATCCTCTTGAGGCCTATAAATACCCCTCAAATCTTAGCTTAGGTTACAACTTTTGAGAAGCATTTTGATTGAGAGAAAAGTCTTAGAAAGTCTTAGCAAGTCTTGTTTTCAATTTGCTAGAGAGTTCTCCTCCTTCTTTCTTATTGAAAATTTATAAGAGGTTGAGCTGCTTGTAAAAGGTTGTAAGATGGGTGTTTATCCTTCCATTTCAAGAGACTTGCTAGTGGAAGGTGGGAGCCTCATCGAAGAGGGGCCTCGCAAGTGGAGTAGGTCATTTGACCGAACCACTCTAAAAATCAGCGTAATCTCTGGTTTGCATTTTATTATTGTCATTTACATTACTGTAAATCTTCTTACTGCTTTAGTTCCTTATTACCCTTGCTGCGCAACTTTAAGAATACGCTTTCAAGTTAAACTTTTCAAGTTCCGTTCTTATCGTAAGAAAGATTTTGTTAAAATCGAAGTTTTAATCCGCTGCACTAATTCACCCCCCCCCCTCTTAGTGCCACTCCGATCCTAACAAGTTGCAGTCTGTCTTTCCATCGACCAAACAGACTGCTTGGAGAACACAGAGGTGTTGAAGCAGGAGGTCAAAAGGGGCGAGGAAGCGACGACGAGTTCAGAGGGACTTAGCTACCCAAAATCAAGCATCAGTTAGAATGGAGGTAGACTCAGAGGAGTGCCACGGAGACATATCTACTGATCGTGAAGAAAAGGGATGCAGATGCGAGGAGACGGATAGTAGGGCCATGGGCATGGCAGCGCCATGGTACCGCAGAGGCGGGACTTCCGTGAAAGTCATTGATCCCTTGCTCTCACGGAGGGAGAGCGTTTGGTCGTGAAAGGGGCCGAGGAGGTGGAGCATGCAGAGGCAATCTCCAAGTACCGAGACAAGGCTGAAGGGCAGAGGCCGAAGAACTTCGTAAGACCGGTGTCAATGTGCTTCTCATCAAAGATAGCCGAAAGTGAAGGACTTCGGGTCATGCAAGAGTGCACGACCAAGGAACGAAGCAGGCAGTACGCGGTGCTATACCTTTGCTACTCAGTGGAGTAGGCGGCAGGGTTGATGGAGAAGACGGTACAATCCCAAAGGCGACCTCATCTATAAGAGAATTACTCCAAGTTGGGGTGAAAACTTCTCGCATTCCAGAAGTTCGATGGCATTGAGAAGGTGAATCACAGTAGCTAACTCAACGCAAGGAGTGCAAACACTTCAAGTGCTTCAGAAGTGTGAGCAAAGAGCAGGCGAAAGCCAGTAACCAGCTCGATGCATGAAGTACAACCTCGAGGAGGCGGGCGAAGTCAAGTAACCTTTGCCTTCTCAATCCTTAAGAGAATGGGCGAAACCGAGTACCCCAATTCTCTTATCTATCCAACAGAGGAGCGCTGCACAAGTTCAAAGACCCTTCGAAGATAATGGAAGACAATAGTTGTCAAATCCTCACCAACGGTGATCAGTGCTACTGAGAGTAGATTGTCCGCTTCATTTCCCAACGAAATGCCAATCGAAAGCGGAAGTGATGCGAACCTACTTGGATGTGACAACTAACTGAAAGAAGAGTTAATGAGCAGATTTTGTGGAGGAAGGACCCAAAACTTTAGAAGTTTGTGAGGCGATGATCGTTAAAGCTCCAACAAGCATCCACCCAGTTCAAGCAGCATGTGGAAATTTTGAGAGATTGGCGTAGTAAGGATGGTCTTTTCCTTCATTTGGTGGATCCGCAGGAATCAACGAGGATCAACACAACTCAGCCAACCCCACACCAGAGTCAGAGTCATTGGCGAGTTGAAGCAGCATGGCGGATCAAAGGTTCGACTACTCAAAAACAGCAGCGGAGAGCAGTTGGGAGCCAGGAGGAGCATTGCAGCTGGAGCGGAAGATTGAAGACTCAGCAAAGGCGAAGAGTTGCAGTGTTCACAAAGGCTTCGACGAGGACGTCGAAGGGATAAGTGGGGGAGAATGTCACGGACAAACTTTGAAACAGGATGTTTGATGTAATGCTTATATCTGTCCATGTCTGTTGGCATGTTCATGCCTTGTACAGCGTGTAGAGGGGCAGCCGAAGGCTTATAAGTCCCATTTTAGTTGGGTGGTGGCCTCTTTAGGCTTGTAAATAAAGGTTGTGTCATGTGGACACGTGCGAGAGCTTTTCGATCTATAATGGACCATTTTACCCTTTGTTGTGCCACTGTTCAGAGCTTGTAAAGTCTGTTTGTAATTTGCATTGTCTATGAAGTATTTTTCGGACATGTTTGCTTGTGGATCCCGATTGAGGCGTTCTCTTTAACCCGTTCTCTCTTTTGTTGGTCCTAAGGGACAATGGGAGGCTTCGGGGAGGCTGACCCTTGCGGACGGACGCGCGAGGGTGCCGCACGACTTAGGCAAAACCAGCTAAGTCCGTGTCATATGGTCAGAGGCAATCTCCAAGTACCGAGAGAAGGCTGAAGGGCAGAGGCCAAGAAACTTCGTAAGACCGGTGTCAACAAGTTTCTCATCAAGATAGCCGTAAGTGAAGGACTTCGGGTCATGCAAGAGTGCACGACCAAGGAACGAAGCAAGCAGTACATGGTGCTGTACCTTTGCTACTCAGTGGAGTAGGCGGCAGGGTTGATGGAGAAGACGGTACAATCCCAGAGGCGACCTCATCTATCAGAGAATTACTCCAAGTTGGGGTGAAAACTTCTCGCATTCCAGAAGTTCGATGGCATTGAGAAAGTGAATCACAGTAGCTAACTCAACGCAAGGAGTGCAAACACTTCAAGTGCTTCAGAAGTGTAAGCAAAGAGCAGGCGAAGGCCAGTAACCAGCTCGATGCATGAAGTACAACCTCGAGGAGGCGGGTTGAAGCAGCATGGCGGATCAAAGGTTTGACTACTCAAAAACAGCAGCGGAGAGCAGTTGGGAGCCAGGAGGAGCATTGCAGCTGGAGCGGAAGATTGAAGACTCAGCAAAGGCGAAGAGTTGCAGTGTTCACAAAGGCTTCGACGAGGACGTCGAAGGGATAAGTGGGGGAGAATGTCACGGACAAACTTTGAAACAGGATGTTTGATGTAATGCTTATATCTGTCCGTGTCTGTTGGCATGTTCATGCCTTGTACAGCGTGTAGAGGGGCAGCCGAAGGCTTATAAGTCCCATTTTAGTTGGGTGGTGGCCTCTTTAGGCTTGTAAATAAAGGTTGTGTCATGTGGACATGTGCGAGAGCTTTTCGATCTATAATGGACCATTTTACCCTTTGTTGTGCCACTGTTCAGAGCTTGTAAAGTCTGTTTGTAATTTGCATTGTCTATGAAGTGTTTTTCGGACATGTTTGCTTGTGGATCCCGATTGAGGCGTTCTCTTTAACCCGTTCTCTCTTTTGTTGGTCCTAAGGGACAATGGGAGGCTTCGGGGAGGCTGACCCTTGCGGACGGACGTGCGAGGGTGCCGCACGACTTAGGCAAAACCAGCTAAGTCCATGTCAATTCAGCCCAGGGAAGCCATTTTGCCCACTCTTTTGGTCGGTCGCTAGCGAAACACCGAAGGTACATCTCTAAACACCTGTTTACCACCTCAGTTTGCCCGTCAGTTTGTGGATGATAAGCTGTGCTCATCTTGAGTTTGGTGCCTTATAATTGGAATAACTCGGTCCAAAATTTACTAGTGAAGATCCTATCACAATCACTTACAATGGACCTTGGCATCCCGTGCAGTTTAACAATATTTTCTATGAAAACTTGGGCAATACTAGCAGTAGTGTAGGGACTTCTCACAGCACAAAAATGAGCATATTTCGTAAGTCGATCAACCACCACGAGAATTGTGCTTTTACCTTTGGCAGGTCGCAGCCCTTCAATGAAGTCCATGGAGATGTCTGTCCACACCGAGTCCGGTATAGGTTGTGGTTGTAGTTTCCCAGGATTTACCATAGTTTCACCCTTGTGCTGTTGACATACATCACATTGTGCCACATATTCAGCAATAATTTTTTTCATCCCTCTCCAATAAAAATTTTGCTTCACTCTTTTGTAGTCTCTTAGGAATCCAGAGTGCCCTGCTGAAGGTATGGAGTGCATTTCATGCAGGATGATTGTGATACAAGGGGAGTCAGGTATAAGCACAATACGACCTTTGTAGCGTAGATCCCTCGAATCCCAAGTGTAGTGGGCTATTGCACTTGGATCCTCCTCCAATTTTTTTATAATGTTGCTGATCTCTGGATCCTTCTTCCATTATTCCCTAATGTCCACGAGAAGACTAGTGGTAGGAAGGGAGATGGCTGAAACCTTAGCTTGCTCAGTTAGCCGTGAGAGTGCATCTGCAACAACGTTTTCTTTCCCCTTTTTGTAAATAATTTTATAATCAAATCCAAGAAGATTGGTTACCCATTTTTGTTGCTTAGGGGATGATATCTTTTGCTCCAAAAAATACTTGAGGCTTTTATGGTCGGTTTAATTTGAAATTGTCGGCCGATCAGATAGGCTCTCCACCTCATTACTGCGTGTACAATGGCGAGCATCTCCTTATCATATACTGACATGTTTTGATGGGAGGGAGATAATGCTTTACTAGTGTATGTGAGTGGTCGACCATCTTGCATGAGAACGGCTCCAATTCCGACTCCAGATGCGTCGGTCTCAATAATAAAGGGTCGGCTGAAATCTGGTAGCGCTAGCACCGGCGTCGTTGTCATAGCTACCTTAAGTTTGTCGAAGGCAGCAGAGGCTTTGTCCGACCATTGGAAAGCATCTTTTTTCAATAGAGAAGTGAGTGGTGCACAGATCTTCCCATAGTCCTTAACAAATTTTCGGTAGTAGCATGTTAGTACAAGGAACCCGCATAGTAATTTCACGTTTGTAGGTTTCGGCCAGCCTTGTATTGCCTCAAATTTTGTTGGGTCTACCGCCACACCTTCTTCTGATATTATGTGCCCAAGGTACTCTACTTTTTGCTGGAGAAAGCTACACTTTGGTTGCTTAACAAAAAGAGTATTCTCCCGAAGGATCGTCAGAACAATCCGTAAATGCTGAAAGTGAGTCTCAAGAGAAGGGCTGTAAATGAGAATATCATCGAAAAATACTAGCACAAATTTGCGAAGATGTCACGCCCCCCGAATTATCACATTCAGGAAGTGTGACCCTATCTAAAATCAATAATATTTTAATTCATCATCAATTCAATCGAGGATCCAATCTAACAATTTGAGGATACTAAGAATCATTCAAAAATTAATATTCACAATTCATAAACATGTACGTTACATAAATCATAATCCACTTCACTCAGATATTCACAAAATCCAAAGGCAAATCAACTAAACATCAACCATAACACAAATCCATAATCGTAGAAGTATATACAATCACAAAAAGATAATTATTTACCATGAGTTCTTATACTTATACAACTTAAACTTATCATTCCATACACATGAGCGGTCATTTCAACTTTTACAACACATAAGTATCAACAGATCCTTAACATTACATCAGAAGTAAAGTATACTATACAACAAAAACCCATCATCCAACAAAGATTAGCTCAAAAATCTTCTAGCCTTTCACTGCTTTAACCCAATTCTAGCTTTTCAGTGCGGGACAAGCTACCCTGAAAAATTTATATAGCAACGGGGTGAGCATAAAGAGCTCAGCAAGCGTCTAACATATCCATGGTGATAGGAGAAGTTCAAGCAGGCTTAGTATCAAGATACAAAAGTAGAAATACAAGTGTTCATTTGAAGTCATCTCATTTGATATAAAATCACAAAGGTTTACCTCATTCAAAAACAGGCATTAGACATAACAATAGGAGAAAGGAAATTGGAGCATTTCATTGGCAAAAGAAGCATTTAGGCATGTATCAAATGACACATTAAACATTTAGGTGCATATCAAAGGCATAAGAGTGTTTGGGGGCATAATAATGACATACGAAACATTACAAAGTATAACAAGTGAACCGAATAATAAACACAAGCTTGTATGTCATTTTTGATGTAGCATGCATTCCATTTTTATCCAAAGCATAATATGAACTCATAAACAAAGCTTTGGATATCATATCAATAAACATAGAGGGCGTTGTGGGACCACATACATAATATGATTCATCCATTTCTGGATGACCACCAAGAATAAGTCTCCCACGTCTGGGAGCTCCATCCACCCAAGTCTGAGTGAAGTCAATAGGGCCGGCAGAGCAATCGCGGGCTCTAAGCATAACTCCCTTTACCATTTCTGACAAAGGTTCACAATATCCCACAAGACACCAGAGTACAAATGGGTAGTATGTGTTGAATCTCGGATTTTGATGACGAAGTCAATTGTCATTTGTTATCTAATCTATATGTTGAGATAAGTGTGCAGGATTAACTACGATGAAAGTAAGACATTCAATAGGAGTTGCGCCGGAGTCAAGACAATGATCACGTTGGGAGTTCGAGAGTTCGACGGAAGATTAGATAGTCGTCGGAGGTTCTACGAGAACAAATCCGACAAGTCCATAAGTTTGCCAAAGAAGCTCGTCGGAACTCGCCAAGTGAATCGTCGCAAGGTCCAGGAGTTTGCCGGAAGTCCGCAGGAGCATCACCGAGGGTTCATCGGATGATCGACGGAAGTTCACCGGAAGCTCGCCGGAGGAAGCGACTGACGCACCGGAGCAAGTTGCCGTAAATGTCTTAGAGAATATTGTAGTTAGCACAATGATTAAGTTGGAAATGGGAGGTGATCCCATTAACTTAATCTTGGGGCAATTGGGCCCCTGAAAAACCCAAATTGGCCCGAATGGATCAACCCATTCGGACCCTGATTTTTGCCAAGCAGTTGAACCGCCACATACAGGAGGTTGCACCGCCTGCGCTCAGTCTTCGAGCGAGACTGGGAGGTGCAACCGCTCCAGCCAGGCGATGGCACCGCCTGGGCTCAGCACTGAAATGTCATAAACTCACACCGAAAACTTGAACTTTTTCTGTGATTTTTAGAGCTCAAAATTGTTGTAAAGTCCAAAAGTTCTTCTCCCTCTTTTCTTCTAAGTTCTGAGTTGTTAAGAGAGGAGAAAAAATTCTGTAAGGGTTGTCTCCTAAGCTCGTCAAAAAGAGTGAAACTATAAAAGGGTGGTTGGCCTTCGCCTATTGAAGGAAGGCCTCTAGTTGACGTCGGTGACCTCATCGGTGGAGGAAGCCAAAAGTGGAGTAGGTCAAGATTGACCGAACCACTCTAAATCTCGGTTTGCATTTACTTTGAGCATCTTATCTTTACTGCAAACCTCCTCAATAGCTTACTGCCTTCTGTGTTTTTACGAATGTGTTTCAAAGTTCAGTGCTTTTCGAATCGGGGTTTAAGACGCAAATCAGTTTTATCGTACGAACGTTCTGATTTCCATTATGACTGCAAACTGCCTTTATATCTTTGCTTTAACTGTATCTCACCTTATCTCAAGTTAAAGTAGTTTACAAATCAGCTTTTATACCGAAATCGCTTTTATCGTACGAACGTCGTATTTCAGTTTGCGCTTATATTCTGACTTCCATCATAACTGCAAACTGCGTTCATATCTTTGCTGCATCTCTCCTAGTCAAAAGTTGAAGTGATTTACGAATCGACTTTCTTACCAAAATCACTTCTATCGAACAAATGCAGTTTTCGATTTTAATCTTAGAATGTTTTCCGCTGCACTAATTCACCCCCCCCCTCTTAGTGCTCTTGATCCTAACAATTGGTATCAGAGCGGGGTTAACTCTCTAATGGATTAAAACCCAAGAGAGATGGCATATGCCGGAAACCAATAGGGCCATTCTATTACACGTCCACCCATGTTCAATTGGACGGACTACACCTATTGGAAGACCCGAATGAGGATCTTTCTTATTTCTATGGACTTTGAACTTTGGAATCCTTTCGAAAACGGATTTTCGAAGTCTTCTCTTCCAATGATCGATTGGAATGAATTGGAGAAGAAGGCTTTCGCTCTTAATGCAAAGGCTATGAATGCCTTATTTTGTGCACTTGATAAAAACGAGTTTAATCGTGTTTCGACTTGTGAAACCGCATTTGATATTTGGCACACACTCGAAGTGACTCACGAAGGCACAAGCAGAGTGAAAGAGTCAAAAATCAATCTTCTGTTACATTCTTTCGAACTTTTCCGAATGAAACCGAGTGAGACCATTGGCGATTTGTTTACCCATTTCACGGATGTCGTCAACGGTCTAAAAGGACTCGGAAAAAGTTTTTCAGATTTTGAGCTCGTAAATAAGATTCTAAGATCCCTTTCTAAGAGTTGGGATCCTAAAGTCACTACTATTCAAGAGGCAAAAGATCTAAGCAACTTCCCTCTTGAAGAACTAATCGGGTCATTAATGACCTACGAGATGACCTGCAAAGCTCATGAAGAGCAAGAAGACATCCTTCCAAAGAACAGGAAGGATATGGCACTTAGAACTTCAGAAGACCACTTGAGAGAAAACTCAAGTGATGAGGACTGTGACGATGACTTGGCACTTCTAACAAGAAAATTTAAAAAAATTATTAAAAGAAACAAGTTTAAAAATAAACTTGAACCCAAAAAGGACCAAGTTATTTGCTATGAGTGCAATAAGCCGGGACACTACAAGAGTGATTGTCCCCAAGTTAAGAAGTGAACATCAAAGAAGAAGGCGCTCAAAACAACATGAAATAACTTGAGCGCATCCGAAGAAGAGGAGTCCAACACCGAGCAAGTTGCTCATTACGTCTTAATGGCCATCGGAGAGGAGGTAACAAATTTAATAGATGCAGATTTATCATTTGATGAATTATTAAATGCCTTCCATGACTTATTTGATGAATGCAAGATTATTAGTAGAAAATATAAATTGCTAAAAAAGGAGCATGATAGTCATACTTGTAATTTTGATAAGTTAAAAACTGAATATCATGATGGTTTAAGTTCATGCACAAAATGTCATGATTTAGAAACTCTCCAAAAGGAAAACTTGCTACTTAAGGACACATTGAAGAAATTCGAGGTTGGTAGCAAGTCACTGAACATGATCCTTGCAAACAAGGGTCACGTTCCCAAAAAAAGTGGAATTGGATTTGTGAGAAGTCCTCACCAAAATCCAACCACCTTCATAAAAGGCCCCATCTTACATGTTCGACACCAAAGCAAATGCAACTTTTGTTGCAAACTTGGACACAAAACGCATTATTGTCCATTCAAGAAAATTAGTCCGAGTAAATTAATTTGGGTTCCTAAAGGAACCATGACAAATTTTATACAACATGATAAACAATATAGATCTATTTTTGAGGCACCCAAATGCAAATGGGTACCTAGAAATCATCATTTCCTGTAAAGACATAAAAAAAATTATTATAAGCTGGAGCAAGAAATAATATCCTGCTCCTTGGATTCTCGATATTCATGACGTGAAGTCCAAAATGGAACTCGTGATGCTCTTTACCCCAAATAACAAAAGAGGATTAGAAATTTAAAATCACAAATATGATTTAAATACAATCCTATTTGATTTCTCCGAATTGGAAACTGATGATTCTCAATTCACATATCCTTTGGATTTTCGAATCCATCAATTTCATCCGTTCGTAACTTTCGAATCCAATTCTATATCATGAACTGACTAAGTTTGTCATGAACTTGCAAGGCTTACCAACTTGTACAATCTATCACAAACATGTGTACGATATTGAGAGTATGCATCTTGATCGTGCAAAAATTCTTATTCTTACGTAATTACGTAAATGAAGTTGATTGTTCCACAAATAAAAAGTCAAAAACATTCAAGACTATGCTCACTGCCTGTAGTGGTTGAACCGCCCCAGCTGGAGGTAGCACCTCCAGCTATCACGTTTTGCAAGCGGTTGCACCGCCCCAGCTAGAGGTGCAACCACCCGCAACTCTGCCCTTTTTAACCCAAGCTAGGGCCGACGGTGAAACCGACCCCAACTCACTCCCTTCCCCTCTTTACTCTTCCAAAGCTCCTCCATCCCCATTTCTCCCCTCATAGCATCCCAAATACTCCTCATTTCAGAGCAAAACATCAACAATCCTTCCCTCTCTTGAAGATCTCACTAAGGTATTCTCTAAGAAGCCCTTAAATTCTGTTTTTGATTCATTTACTCTTGCTCATCACTATTCTTCTAAATAGCAGTAGTTATGGGATCTAGAAGATCCTCAAGGGATAAAGGGAAGAGGAGATTAGTGGAAGATTTTGATCTCACCCTTTTCGATTCAAAATATCATGCTGAAAAATTTTCCTCTTTCGAACTTAGGAGTGTCAATAAGGGAAAACATGTAGATTTAAATGAACTAAGAGACTTAGAGACAATCCAATGGTTTGCAAACTTATATCTACTCCCTATTTTACAAATTAATGAACCCATCTATCCAAGACTTGTTAGATTGTTTTACAACAACATACAAGTAGATGAAGAAGAAAGAATGTCTACCTATCTCTTAGGACAACACATCTCCATTACGGATAAATTCATTTGCGACATGATAGGCATTACCATAAAAAGTAGAGGACTTTACTTTAGAGGATCATGGGATGATGAAACTGTTGGGACAACATATGTTGAAGCCTTAGGAACAATTTTCGCCAATCCCAACTTAACATTTGTTCCTAAAAGTTGTGAACATCTACTGCCTCTAAACACTAAGATACTTCATCATATCCTAAGTAGCATCATTCTCCCTAAACAATACCATCATGATGAAGTAAGCCTATTAGAATTAGGAACTATGTATTTGATCATGAAAATACATGACATCTGTCTTGGGAACATGTTAGAACTATCTAAGAAAGACATGATGCTCCCATATGGTGGTATAATCACTAGAATAATGAAAGCCGACGATATTCTAATACCGCCGGAGGAAGAAGTAATAAAAGTAGATAGGTTTAGCATAATAAATAAAAATCTACTTCATCGATTAAGATATTTTTATAGAAACGGTAACTAGGTTAGAATGCCTATAAGAACCGATCCCCCTCAACCAGAACCAGAACCAGAAACACCAGTCTTTAGGGGTACCCAATCTCCTTCGATCTGTCCCTTTGAGGAAACACATCCATTTGAGCAAATTCATACATCATCTGTCGAAGATATTGGGATTCAGATGGACCGGTTCGAACAAAGACAAGAATAACTTGAACACCGACAAGATCAAATCCTATCTAAGCTGCAACAAATTCATCGACAATTTGACTCTTTATTTAGGCACTTTAATTTTCCACCTCATGAATGAGCTTGTATGAACACAATCACCTATTGTTATTGTAAACTCCTTATGTTACTCACCATGATGGGCTTTGCCTTGATCGTTGATATGGTTACCTGATATATTTTTTTTGTGAGCATATGCAGAGTTACAAACATCTCTCATTGTTTATCTCAGATTTTACATTGAAACTAAATGTTTTGAAAACCTTGTGCCTTGATTTCCATGATAAATATAATTTGAGAAAATGATATATACCAATGTAGTTGATAAGTCATGACATTGCCATGATATTAACACTAAACATCAACTAGCTGATATTTTTACAAAACCTCTAAGTGAAGAATAATTTGATTTCATAAGAAGAGAATTAGGAATGTTGATGTGTCCGAATACATAAACTAGTTAAAATTATTTTGCGGACTTTATTGAATGATCAAATTACTTGATTGTCATTACATGCCTAAATAACATGTTAGAAATTATGTGTTGAATACAAAAATGTTTTCTCTTCATGATTGTATTTGAAAATCTGTCTTGTCCGAATGCATGAAAGTGTTAATTTCATTTTCAGATTCGCTTAACAATTGGAATGCTAAAAATCGAATTTTCTCATACACTCTTATGAAAAATATTTTTCTGACATGGATTTGATGAAATGATTCCAGCTTATGAATTCCATCTTGAAATATGGATGATAGTACTTTTACTTGCAAAGAGCTGTTTCACACCCATATCTTGACTCAAAGTAAACTCACAAATAGCTGGTATCACAAATGGCTTTCCTCCTTCATGTAAAAAGATTATAACAAATAAAAAGGAAGAAGTATTCAAAGCAATCTACATATCATGCTTTCCTTTATATGCTTAATTTCCTATCACTTACTATTGGAAAATAACATGAACCCAGTAAAGGCATGAACAATTATCGCACTTATGCTCAAAATTTGCTTATATTGTTCTCTTGGTATCACGACTACCATTCTTTTTGTTGATGACAAAGGGGGAGAAATATATGAATTGATGCTATACACATTGATGCTATAATTATGCCACGCTTGCATCACCGAGAAATATATGAATTGATGCTATACACACTGATGCTATAATTATGCCATGCTTGCATCACCGAGAGATAAATGAACAGATGCTATGATTAATTTGCATTATGCCTTGTTTGTATCGTGTTAAGATATCAAACAAAAAACTTGCATCGTAATTTTATGAGTTGATATCTTACCATGTGATGAAATGCAATACTTGCTAAAATATTTGAAATGTGTACATCATTTAATGATATCAAAATCTTACTTCGCAGCTTTACATTTTGATATCTTACAATATGATGAATTGCTACTATTACCATCATTTAAACTTGTAATGTAAAATTTGAAAATGAATGTCAAGCCTTGACATCATCTTCAGAGAGATACATCATGATGGGAATCATGATGGGAGTATTGATAAGTTCAAATGATTTTAACTTATCAATATGTCTCTTGAATTCTTAGGTTTTGAATTCAAGAATGACTTATCTCAAGTATGGCATATAGACAGGGGGAGTTAAGGTTAACTCAATTATCAATTGATTGTCATCATCAAAAAGGGAGAGATTGTTGAATCTCGGATTTTGATGATGAAGTCAATTGCATTTGTTATCTAATCTATATGTTGAGATAAGTGTGTAGGATTAACTACGATGAAAGCAAGACATGCAGCAGGAGTTGCACCGGAGTCAAGACAATGATCACGTTGGGAGTTCGAGAGTTTAACGGAAGTTCGGACAGTCGTCGGAGGTTCTACAGGAACAAATCCGAGAAGTCCATAAGCTTGCCAAAGAAGCTCGTCGGAACTCGCCAAGTGAATCGTTGCAAGTCCAGGAGTTTGCCGGAAGTCCGCTGGAGCATCAACGAAGGTTCATCGGATGATCGACGGAAGTTCGCCGGAAGCTCGCTGGAGGAAGCGATTGACGCACCAGAGCAAGTTGCAGTAAATGTCTTAGGGAATATCATAGTTAGCACAATGATTAAGTTGGAAATGGGAGGTGATCCCATTAACTTAATCTTGGGGCAATTGGGCCCCTGAAAAACCTAAATTGGGCCGAATGGATCAACTCATTCGGACCCTGATTTCTGCTAGGCGGTTGAACCGCCCAAGGCAGGAGGTTGCACCGCCTGGGCTCAGTCTCTGAGAGAGACTGGGAGGTGCAACCGCTCCAGCCAGGCGATGGCACCGCCTGGGCTCAGTCTCCGAGCGAGACTGGGCGGTGCAACCCCCCCTGACAGGAGTTGGCACCGCTTGAGCTCGGTCTTCGAGCTTTGCCAGGCGGTGCAACCGCCTCAGTCAGGAGGTGCAACCGCTTGAGCTCGGTCTTCGAGCTCTGGCAGGAGGTGCAACCACCCCTGACAGGAGGTAGCACTGCCCAGAGGCTCAGTCTTCGAGCTCTGCCAAGCGGTGCAACCGCTCCAGTCAGGAGGTGCAACCGCCTGATCCCGGAATTCCGGGAATTGATAGTTTTGAGCTCCAAATTTAAACTGGGTTGGGGCCTATAAATACCCCACCCATTTAGCACTAAAATGGCATGAACTCACTGAAATCTTGATCTTTTTCTGTGATTCTTAGAGCTCAAAATTGTTGTAATGGCCAAAAGTTCTTCTCCCTCTTTTCTTCTAAGTTCTGAGTTGTAAAGAGAGGGGAGAAAATTCTGTAAGGGTTGTCTCCTAAGCATGTCAAAAGGAGTGAAACTGTAAAACGGTGGTTGGCCTTCGCCTATTGAAGGAAGGCCTCTAGTTGACGTCGGTGACCTCGTCGGTGGAGGAAGCCAAAAGTGGAGTAGGTCAAGATTGACCGAACCACTCTAAATTTCGATTTGCATTTACTTTGAGCATCTTATCTTCACTGCAAACCTCCTCAATAGCTTACTGCCTTCTGTGTTTTTACGAACGTGTTTCAAAGTTCAGTGCTTTTTGAATTAGGGTTTAAGATGCAAATCAGTTTTATCGTACGAATGTCGTATTTCAGTTTGCGCTTACGTTCTGATTTCCACTATAACTGCAAACTGTCTTTATATCTTTGCTTTAACTGCATCTCGCCTTATCTCAAGTTAAAGTAGTTTACGAATTAGCTTTTATACTGAAATCGCTTTTATCGTACGAATGTCGTATTTCAGTTTGCGCTTATATTCTGATTTCCATCATAACTGCAAACTGCGTTCATATCTTTGCTGCATCTCTCCTAGTCAAAAGTTGAAGTGATTTACGAATCGGCTTTCTTACCAAAATCACTTCTATCGAACAAATGTAGTTTTCAATTTTAATCTTAGAAGGTTTTCCGCTGCACTAATTCACCCCCCCCCCCTCTTAGTGCTCTTGATCCCAACAGTATGAACAATAACATTTACACATATTAGATGCATGCGGAACAACGAAGTTATGCATGTGCATTTATCAAACAAGGAAATGCAAACAAAGCATTACATAATAAATTTCAGATATACAAAATTTTAAGATGAACAATACAAGAACTTCAAAGGACTAATATAAAGCTCAACTGAAGAAGAATTTAGTAGAAATCAAATTTTCAATAGGATGAAAATTGAATAGGCAAAACCCAACAAAGTTTTCAATTATGACAGAATTTGAATGGTAAATTTTCTGAATTGTTTGAGTAGGAAGCATGTTCCAAGTCACTAAAAATAGGCGTCATTCGAAAGCTATATCAATCTATTTTCAGATGAACTTTATAATTTTTTGAGTTCTTAACAGAAAGTTACAACAAATAGAGTAAAGAAAGGTCAGAATTGATCATCCCTGTTTTGTAGACTTGATGGAATCAATTTAAACAGATGTTTTAGAAGGCAAACATACTTCAAAATTTTCAACTAGGTGTCAAAAGAAAGATATACGAATCTAGTTTCCAAATAACTAAGTTTTGTATAATTCAGAATTTTCACTAGAGCGTTATGAGCAATTTAGTAACAGAATGTCAGAATTGATCATCTCTGTTTTGCAGAATTGATAGAATAAATTTAAATAGATGTTTTAGAAGGTAAACATACTTCAAAATTTCCAAATTATATGTCAAAAGAAAGATAAATAAATCCAGTTTGCAAAAAAACAATCTTTCTATAATTCAGAATTTTCTCTAGAGAGTTATGAACAATTTAGTAACACAAGGTCAGAAATTTCAGTCCCTATTTTGCATAATCTATAGGGTTAATTGAAACAGAAGTCTTAGTAGGTATTTAAACTCCAAATCATTCAATCTTAGTGTCAAAATAAAGATATTTGAGTCTAATTTTAAATGGATTAGGCTTTGCCTAAATCAGAGTTTAGTGCTAAAAGTTAGATAAAAAAAAATGTATAGAATTCATATTATTAAAAAATTTCAGATTCATGGCTTTGTATCAAAAGGAAAGAAAGGTTTGGTACTAAGCTGAAATATTTTGAATTATAAAGAATTAAAAGGAAAACAGAGATTAGGAATTCTGTAGGAAGAGGTTAGAACACTTGCCTTAGATGAGTTTGATTCCCAAATATAGGGAGTTGATGCAAAACCTCAAACAAAGTTTCCTCGTCTTCTTCTTCTTCTTCTTCTTCTTCTCTTCTTCTTCTTCTCCTCAAACTAACGTTGGCTGCAAAGTTTCTTTTTAATGGTGCCTTAAATTACTTAGGTTTGGCTCATGCTAAAATAGTGAGGTGGCAAGTATGCATGAGGGTTTAGGTGTCAATCTTTAGAATAAATGCAAGTGGCTCATCCTTGTTAATGACACATGTCCTCCATTTTATTTTATTTTATTTTTATTTACTCAATTCTGAATATTCTATAAATCATATCAAAATTTTAATATTTACTCTTAGGTCCTTAGCCATAAACTTTAATATAATATTATTTTAAAAAATTATTAAATAATCCTCATATTTACAAACAAGCATTTACTATTTATTTTTTTTTAATGGGGGATGTTACACTCTCCCCTCCTTAAAAGAAAATTTAGTCCTCTAAATTTGTCATACCTCTTTCGGCGAAATGATGAGGATAAGGTTTCTTCATTTCTTCCTTTAGCTCCTAGGTCGTTTCATGATAGAACCCTTGCAGATTCTAAACTTGGGGTTGATCTCTTTCGGGGATCGGCCTCCTTGGAACTCTATAGGGGTTCCTCCCTCCAAGTTGCTACTAAAAGGCTGCAGAAAAGATTCATCTATTGCTTATGAAAAGAGAAGGAATACATGGCTATTTATAGGGCTTCTAAACCCTAACTCCTAATAGGACTCCTACTTAAGACTCTTACTTCTAACCAACTCCTAGTAGGACTCCTAGTCAAGACTCCTATTCCCTTACAACTCCTAATTCTTCTCTAAGAAAACACCTCCTACATGAATGCCCCTCTCAATTATGATTCTCATAGCTAGAGTCCTAACAGAATGTCCCTCTCAATTTGGACTCTCCTAGCTAGAGTCCTAATAGTTTTACATGAATGTCCCTCTCAATTAGGACTCTCCAAGCTAGAGTCCTAACACACCCGCCCGCCCTCTTCAAATCAGCCTTGTCCTCGTGGCTGATGATTCGTGAATTCTAGGAATTTGATCTTCAAGTCGTCATAATTCTCCCAAGTGGCATCTTTTATTGGTAGGTTCGCCCACTGTATTAGCACTTCATTAGTGGGTCATCGTCGTCGAGTCACGATCCGTCGATCAATAATGGCACTTGGCTGGGTTTGGAGTTCTCTTTGGGTAGTCATATTTGGTGGGTTGCTTTGGGTTGTCTCCAAGCACCTATTTAAAACTTCCATCTGGCTGTTGGTTTGTGGGTGATATGTCGTACTCATTTTTAATTTAGTACCCTGCATATGGAATAACTTTGTCCAAAATCTGCTCTTGAAGATGCAAGTAGAATTTGTCACAAGCACAATGCGTCCCTTATAGCATAATTCTTTTGAGTCCCGATTATAATGAGCCATGGAGCTTGATGCGTCCTATAATTTTTTCTTTTATCTTACTAGTCTCCGAATCTTCCTGCCATTCCATCTTAATATCCTCAAGGAAGTCATTTGTTGGAAGTAAAACGACCAAAAATTCAGCTTGCTTACGTAGTTGCGAAAGCGCATCTACAACAACATTCTCTTTCCACCTTTTGTACGTTATTTCATTATCAAATCCAAAAAGTTTTGTTACCCATTTTTGCTGCTCAGGGGATAATATCTTTCACTCCAAAAAGTACTTGAGGCTTTTATGGTCGGTTTGAATTTGAAATCGTCGACCAATCAAGTAGGTTCTCCACCTCGTTGCTGCGCGCACAATGGCGAGCATCTCCTTATCATATGTTGACTTATTTTGATGGGAGGGTGATAATGCCTTGCTAGTGTATACGAGTGGTTGACCATCTTGAATGAGAATGATTCCAATTCTGACTCCAGATGCGTCGGCCTCAATAATGAAGGGTTGGTTGAAATCTGGTAGTGTTAGCGTCGGCATCGTCGTTATGGCTGCCTTAAGTTTGTCGAAGGCAGTGGAGGCTCTGTCCGACCATTGGAAGACATCTTTTTCCAGTAAGGAAGTAAGTGGTGCACTGATCTTTCCATAGTTTTTCATGAACTTACGGTAGTAGCCTATTAAACCCAAAAAGCCATGTAGCAATTTTATGTTCCTCGGGGTAGGCCAGTTTTGCATTGCTTCAATTTTGAAGGGGTCCACCGTCACACCTTCCTCTGATATGATATGCTCAAGATATTTCACCTTTTGTTGAAGAAAGTAAAAATTCGTAGTGGCCGTTATGTGTTCGAAAGGCGGTTTTCGGTATGACTTCTTCATACACTCGTATTTGATAATACCCGGATCGAAGGTTTGACTTTGCGAAGATTTGTGCTCCCTTTCATCTAGCAATTCATCTGCTATTGGAATAAGGTATTTGTTCTTGATGGTTATGCCATTGAGAGCTCGATAATCAATGCATATTCGCCATGTTCCGTCCTTCTTGCGTACAAGTAGCACCGGTGAAGAGTAGAGGTTGTAACTTGGTCGAATAACTCCTGTTTCGAGCATCTCTTTTACAATCCTTTCTATTTTATCCTTCTGGAGATGTAGGTACTAATATGGCCGAGTATTTGCTGGAGGTTTTCCTGAAAGAATCGTTATATAATGATCATCCTGACTAGTAAGAGATAGGTTGTGCGGTTCATCAAATATATCTGAAAATTCAGCAAGTAAAGGAAGTAGGTTTGGATCTTCAAATTCTATTGGCTCTCCCTTAGTTTGCTGCTCAAGTTATACCAAAAGGCCGCTGCATGCTTTATGCAAAACCTTCTTCATTTGTTGTGTGCAAATCGTCGTTATGTCGCCCTCACGTTTCCCATTCAGTATCACCTGTTTCTCCTTATTGTAAAATTTCATAATTAGTTGCATAAAATTCCAAGAAATATCACCTAATGTCGTCAACCATTTAATTATGAGCATGGCCTCATGATCATTAAGAGGGAGAAGGAAGAAATCTGCAATTATCTCTTAGTCCTGCAGCAATAGTTTCTCCTACGGGCGCCTACGATCACAATTCAAAATCCATCCGTCGATGACCTTAACGTCAAACCTGCTGCAATTCTCAATAGGTAAGGCCATCTGGATAGTAACCTTACTATTTAGAAAGTTATTAGAACTGCTCGTGTCGATGAGAACAGTGATCGGTTGTTGTTTGAGAAGGCCTCCAACTTTCATCGTTTGCGGGTTTGAGTAGCCGGCTAGTGCATGTACCGTAACTTCAGTCGATTGTGACTCTTCTTCTGCATCTTCTTCTTCATGTTCAAGGCTCTCTTCTGGATGTTCAATGACCTCTTCTTCTATTGGTTCAATCATAAGAAGTCTCCCTTTACTACAGCGATGCTCACGGCTTCACGGCTCGTCACAATGCCAACATAACCACTTCGCATATCGCTCCCGAAGCTCTTCTCTTGTTAACCTCTTTGGTGTAGGGACTTGGTCGATAGTAGGGGGGGCTGAGGGCTTCAATATTATTAGTTGAGGAGTGACCCTAGTCCTCCGAGCTTCATGGTTCAATTGCTCCTCTTGATGTCGTGCGAAAGAGATGGCTGCCATCAGCGTATATGGTTGTCGCGCTTTAACTTCTCCTCGGATCTCCGGCTTCAAGCCCTCAATGAAGGTCCTCAATAGCTGTTTTTGAGACCAATCATGATTTTGATTAGATAATCTTTCAAACCTGGTTTGGTACTCCAGAATGGTGGAGGTTTGTCGGATCTTTGCTAGTTCTCCGTCAATATTCTCGTAATCGGTTGATCTGAAGTGGATTAGCAGTCCTTCTTTGAATTGTCGCCATGAAAGAACTCCATAAGTATGTTCAAACCAGTCAAACCACTGTATAGCATCCCCTTCAAGATGTATAGCTGCAATTTTCACCATAGATGCATCCGCAGTTTTGTGGTACTGAAAATATCGCTCCGCGCGCGAGATCCAACCAATCGGGTCTCCTTCTTCCCATCTAGGGAAGTCCACTCTCATGCATGGATAGTTGGGGTCAGTCATAGAGCTTCCCCTCTCATGGAAGTCATATCTTTAGGTTTGGTGCGATTGGGCATAGCTCTCTCCTTGATGTGATTTCTTCGTGCTTAATGGTCGACCCAATCTGAGTTCGGTAAAGAGCGTCCGAATCTTATCCTCCATTCGCGCCTCAAAGGCTTCGAATTTAGCATTGATTACCTCCTCAGTCGCCAAATCTGTGATGTTAAGATCTCTCTTTTGTTGTCAGGTTAAAGGCATGTATTGGTTGAGAGAGGTGATGGTCGAAAGGGTTGGTAGATCGGTGGATGTAGGCTACGGTTTAGGCTTGTTTTGTAGCTATTTTGGGTGCAGTTTGAGGGTGTGGTTTGGTGGAGTTTTAGGGCTATAAATGAAAGTTTTCGATCTGTGGTAGATGGTAGCAAAGGTTTGATAGAAATAAGTGGAAGTTGCAACAAAGATGTGCTGTCTTGTAAGAGTAGAATTGTCGTCGAAGAAACAACGGTTTCTCGACGTAATTTCCACCAAAAACTTGAGATAATTGAGGCAGGAATTGATAGCAAAATCATAGTTTATATGACAGCAAGGATATCTAATTTAATCAAGAAAATTTTGGCAGTATAACAGCAAGGAAATTGATGCAAGTTGCGATTGCAGAATTCTTGTCGAAAAATTTCAGCAGGTTACGACGAAAATTTGCAGCAACATAAAATCATTTTTAGAGATGAATTTCTTAATAGATCAATCTTAGATGGAAGCAAAGATGACCTATGAAGTGTATAAGAAATTTCATTCAAAAAAGATTACAAATAGATGCGTTAAGGCAATAATATGCGGCTGAAATTTTCTGCAGCACAGATTTTTAGGTATAGCAGATTGGACGTAAAAGATCAGTGGTTTATATTGAGAATTTTTTGATGAAACCAAAGGGAAATCCACTGCTAGGAAGTGTCAAAGCTGTCATAAAAATTTCGTAGAGATTTGGATAGAAACAATATAGTATCAAGATCAAACAAACAGTGCTATGCAGCTGAAATTTTACAGTGCAGATTTTCAAGTATAGCAGATTAGACGTAAAAGATCAATGGTTTATATTGAGAATTTTTTGAAAAAACCAAAGGGAAATCTGCTGTTAGGAAGTGTCAAAGATGTCATATAAATTTCATAGAAATTTGGATAGAAAAAGCATAGTAGCAAGATCAAATAGATGGTACTATGCGGCTGGAATTCTGCAATATATCTTTCGTCGTAGAGATGAAAACTTTGTGACGAAAGGTTTATGCAGCAATATAGGAACAGTTTTTTATTTTTGGATTTTCGAATAAGGATAACTAAATTGCAGCAGCAGTAAGGTAGGAAACAAGAACCTGTTGCAATTCACGGGGAGATCAAAGAATGATCCGTGGTAGTAGAGATGATGGCGGAATTCGGCGACGATCTTTTAAGCAATTGTGGGAATTGCTTTGGGCGGTTGTGGAGGGCTGATGGATGGCAGTGGAAGGGCAGCCAGATGCCAAGAACGCTGCTCTGATACCAGGTGATAGAACCCTTGCAGATTCTAAACTTGGGGTTGATCTCTTTAGGGGATCGGCCTCCTTGGAACTCTATAGGGGTTCCTCCCTCCAAGTTGCTGCTAAAAGGCTGCAGAAAAGATTCATCTATTGCTTATGAAAAGAGAAGGAATACATGGCTATTTATAGGGCTTCTAAACCCTAACTCCTAATAGGATTCCTACTTAAGACTTTTACTTCTAACCAACTCCTAGTAGGACTCCTAGTCAAGACTCCTATTCCCTTACAACTCCTAATTCTTCTCTAAGAAAACACCTCCTACATGAATGCCCCTCTCAATTAGGACTCTCCTAGCTAGAGTCCTAACAGAATGTCCCTCTCAATTAGTACTCTCCTAGCTAGAGTCCTAACAGTTTTACATGAATGTCCCTCTCAATTATGACTCTCCAAGCTAGAGTCCTAACATTTCATTTGTAGAATGATGCTTCCAAATTACTTTAACCAGAGTAATGATTCTATTTCTTAAGATCTTCTCTTTTTTATCAATAATCCGAATGGGCTCTTCCTTATAAAATAAGTCTTTTTCAATCACAACCGGCTCATACTCAATGACATGAGAGGGATCAGGTATATACTTTCTGAGCATTGACACATGAAATATATCATGAATAATACACATCGATGGTGGTAAGGCAATCTTGTAAGCGACAGAGCCAATTCTTTCAAGGATCTCAAAAGGTCCAACGAACCTTAGGTTTAACTTTCCTTTCTTTCCAAATCTTGCAACGCCTTTGGAAGGGGAGACCTTTAGGAATACAAAATCCCCTACTTGAAACTTGATATCTCGTCTTCGGTTGTTAGTATAGCTCTTTTGCCGACTTTGAGCAGCCTTTAGCCTTTTTATGATAACCTGAATCTTTTCAGTAGTCTCTTGTACTTTATCTGGTGCTAACAATTTTCTATCACCAACTTCCTCCCAACATATAGGCGTTCTGTATTTTTGCCCATACAATGCTTCATAAGGAGCCATCTGAATGCTCGAATGGTAACTATTATTGTAAGTGAACTCAATAAGAGAAATATCTTTATCCCATTCACCTCTCCAATCCATAACATAGGCTATAAGCAAATCCTCAAGTACTTGAATTGTTCTTTCAGATTGACCATCGGTCTGAGGGTGATAGGCAATGCTAAACTTTACTTTGGTGCCCATAGAATCTGGTAATCTCCTCCACAATCTAGAAAGAAAACTGGAGTCTCTATCCGAGATAATCTCCTTCGGGACACCATGAAGTCATACTATTTCATCAACATACAAATCTGCAAGCTTATCAAGAGAATAAGTCATATTGATTGGTAAGAAATGTGCAGATTTGGTTAACGTATCAAGAATGACCCAAATAGCATCGTGCTTTCTAGAGGTTCTAGGTAGTCCTAAAACAAAGTCCATAGTAATGCATTCCCATTTCCATTCCGGAATATCTAAGGGCTGTAACAAACCTCCAGGTCTTTGGTGTTCTGCTTTGATTTGCTGACAAGTCAAACACCTTGAAACATATATTGCAATTTCCTTCTTCATGTCTTTCCACCAATAATGACTTTGGAGATCTCTGTACATTTTTGTGCTACTAGGATGCATAGTGTACTTTGAATTGTGACCTTCGTACAAGAATTGGTTCTTGATATCTGAGTCATTTGGAACATATATTCTATCCCCAAATCTTAATAGGCCATAATCTGAAATTTGAAAATTCAACTCGAATCCCTTTTTAACTTCATTCCTCAAGTATATTAAATGTGGATCTCGTAGTTGTCCTTCTTTAATTTGTTGAATGAGATCAGTTTGCACCTGGATAGAGGCTATCAACATTATTGAGTCTTGCCCTTTCCTTATTACATTCGAATCATAAACTTTTTCTAATAGCTTCCATTGCTTCACAACCAGACTAGCCATAAAACTTGTAGATTTTCTACTAAGTGCATCAGCTACAACATTTGCTTTACTTGGGTGATAACGTATGGTACAATCATAATCCTTTTGTTATCACTTTCTGATTCATTTCTATCATATATATATATATATATATATATATATATATATATTATTTTTTTTGGTAAACTTTTCCTTGCTATTCCTATCCTTGATCTCTTGGTATTCTTTTAATTATCAGAACAATTTCGTACATCAAATATCTTCTCAATTCGCATCATCTATTTTTCTGCCACCAATGGATTAAGTGCACTATGCTTCTGCTACGCCACTCTAATTCAATATCTCCGATCACCCCATTTCATCTCACTTAATTATCAAAACCAGATGAAGTAGGAGAATCAAATGTCCTCATCATCTTAGATTCCTAAAATGCATCAAAAAAAAAATTTTCACCAATCAATATAGTTCTCTAGACCTTAATATATTTTGCACGTCAACATATCAAGTATTTCGGTGATCCTCAAAACAGGCTTTGATACCAACTCTGTCACGCCCCCCCGAATTATCACATTCAGGAAGTGTGACCCTGTCTAAAATCAATAATATTATAATTCATCATCAATTCAATCCAGGATCCAATCTAACAATTTGAGGATACTAAGAATCATTAAAAAATCAATATTCACAATTCATAAACATGTGCGTTACATAAATCATAATCCACTTAACTCAGAGAATCACAAAATCCAAAGGCAACTCAACTAAACATCAACCACAACACAAATCCATAATCGTAGAAGTATATACAATCATAAAAAGATAATTATTTACCATGAGTTCTTATCCTTATACAACTTAAACTTATCATTCCATACACATGAGCGGTCCTTTAAACTTTTACAACACATAAGTATCAACAGATCCTTAACATTACATCAGAAGTAAAGTATACTATACAACAAAAACCTATCATCCAATAAAGATTAGCTCAAAAATCTTCTAGCCTTTCACTGCTTTAACCCAATTCTAGCTTTTCAGTGCGTGACAAACTACCCTGAAAAATTTATATAGCAACGGGGTGAGCATAAAGAGCTCAGCAAGCGTCTAACATATCCATGGCGATAGGAGAAGTTCAAGTAGGCTTAGTATCAAGATACAAAAGTAGAAATACAAGTGTTTATTTGAAGTCATCTCATTTGATATAAAATCACAAAGGTTTACCTCATTCAAAAACAGGCATTAGACAACAATAGAAGAAAAGAAATTGGAGCATTTCATTGGCAAAAGAAGCATTTAGGCATGTATCAAATGGCACATGAAGCATTTAGGTGCATATCAAAGGCATAAGAGTGTTTGGGGGCATAATAATGACAAACGAAACATTTCAAAGTATAACAAGTGATCCGAATAATAAACACAAGCTTATATGTCATTTTTGATGTAGCATGCATTCCATTTTTATCCAAAGCATAATATGAACTCATAAACAAAGCTTTGGATATTATATTAATAAACATAGAGGGCGCTGTGGGACCACATACATAATGTGATTCATCCATTTCTAGATGACCACCAAGCATAAGTCTCCCACGTTTGGGAGCTCCATCCACCCAAGTCTGAGTGAAGTCAATAGGGCTGGTAGAGCAATCGCGGGCTCTAAGCATAACTCCCTTTACCATTTCTGGCAAAGATTTAAAATATCCTACAAGACACCAGAGTACAAAAGGGTAGTATGAACAATAACATTGACACATATCAGAAGCACATGCGGAACAACGAAGATATGCATGTGCCTTTATCAAACAAGGAAATGCAAACAAAGCATTACATAATAAATTTCAGATATACAAAAAATTTAAGATGAACAAAACAAGAACTTCAAAGGACTAATATAAAGCTCAATTGAAGAAGAATTTAGCAGAAATCAAATTTCCAATAGGATGAAAATTGAATAGGCAAAACCCAACAAAGTTTTCAATCATGACAGAATTTGAATGGTATATTTTCTGAATTATTTGAGTGACCAAGCATGCTCTAAATCACTAAAAATAAGTGTCATTGGAAATCTGTATCAATATATTTTCAGATTAACTCAGATTTATAATTTTTTGAGTTCCTTACAGAAAGTTACAACAAATAGATTAAAGAAAGGTCAGAATTGATCATCCCTGTTTTGCAGACTTGATAGAATCAATTTAAATAGATGTTTTAGAAGGCAAACATACTTCAAAATTTCCATATAGGTGTCAAAAGAAAGATATGCGAATCTAGTTTCCAAAGAACTAAGTTTTGCATAATTTAGAATTTTCACTAGAGCGTCATGAGCAATTTAGTAACAGAAGGTCAGAATTGATCATCTCTATTTTGTAGAATTGATAGAATCAATTTAAACAGATGTTTCAGAAGGCAAACATACTTGAAAATTTCCAAATTATGTGTTAAAAGAAACATAAATAAATCCAGTTTCCAAAAAAATAAGCTTTCTATAATTCAGAATTTTCTCTAGAGAGTTATGAGCAATTTAGTAACACAAGGTCAGAAATTTTAGTCCCTATTTTGCAGAATCTATAGGGTTAATTGAAACAGAAGTCTTAGTAGGTATTTAAACTCCAAATCATTCAATCTTAGTGTCAAAATAAAGATATTTGAGTCTACTTTCAAATGGATTAGGCTTTGCCTAAATCAGAGTTTACTGCTAAAAGTTAGATCCAAAACAATGTATAGAAGTCATATTACCAAAATATTTCAGATTCATGGCTTTGTATCAAAAGGAAAGAAAGGTTTGGTACTAAGCTGAAATATTTTGAATTATAGAGAATTAAAAGGAAAACAGAGATTAGGAATTCTGTAGGAAGAGGTTAGAACACTTGCCTTAGATGAGTTTGATTCCCAAATATAGGGAGTTGATGCAAAACCTCAAACAAAGTTTCCTCTTCTTCTTCTTCTTCTTCTCTTCTTCTTCTTCTCCTCAAACTAACATTGGCTGCAAAGTTTCTTTTTAATGGTGCCTTAAATTACTTAGGTTTGGCTCATGCTAAAATAGTGAGGTGGCAAGCATGCATGGGGGTTTAGGTGTCAATCTTTAGAATAAATGCAAGTGGCTCATCCTTGTTAATGACACATGTCCTCCATTTTATTTTATTTTATTTTTATTTACTCAATTCTGAATATTCTATAAATCATATCAAATTTTTAATATTTACTCTTAGGTCCTTAGTCATAAACTTTAATATAATATTATTTAAAAAATTATTAAATAATCCTTATATTTACAAACAAACATTTACTTTTTCTTTTTTTTAAATGGGGGATGTTACAGAAGAAAGTTCCGAAAAATATCGTTCATGAGACTTTGAAAGGTTGAAGGAGCATTAGTGAGTCCAAAAGGCATTTCCAAGAATTCATAATGACCATCATGTGTGCGGAATGCAGTTTTTGGAATGTCATCTTCACATACCCGAATTTGGTGGTAACCGGATCAGAGGTCCAACTTCGTGAAGACTCGAGCTCCTTTTAATTCATCAAGAAGGTCATCCACCACTAGTATTGGGTACTTGTCCTTGACGGTGAAGCCATTTAAAGCTCGGTAGTCGATGCACATCCACCTAGTTCCGTCCTTCTTGCGTACAAGTAGCACTGGTGAGGAATAGGGGCTGCAACTTGGCCGAATCACCCCTGTTTCAAGCATCTCCTTTACGATCTTTTCAATTTCATCTTTTTGGAGGTGAAGATATCGGTACGATCGAGTGTTCACTGGTGGCTTGCCCGGAAGGATTGGAATTCGATGGTCGTGTTGTCGAGAAAGAGGAAGATCGCATGGTTATGCAAAAATGTCGGCAAATTCAGTAAGCAATTGGGCAAGATTTTGATCTTCAATTTCTATTTTCTTCCCCTCTGGTTGCTGCTGGAGGTGCATCAAAAAACCACCATTTACCTTATGTAAAACTTTCTCCATTCGTTGGGTCGAAACAGTGGTAACGTTGCTTCCGCGCTTCCCGCGTAGGATGATCTGTTTGCCCTTACAGTAGAATTTCATAATTAATTTAGAAAAGTTCCAAGAGACATCACCTAGTGTAGTCAGCCATTTTATACCAAGCACTGCCTCAAAGTCATCAAGTGGTAGGAGGAAGAAATCGGTGATAATTTCTTGGTCTTGTAGTAATAGTTTCACCTGCGGGCATCTTTAGTCGCACTTTAGGATTCAACCATCGGCCACCTTTACATCGAACTTGCTACAACCTTCAATATGCAGTGCCATCTGAGCAGCAACCTTACTATTCAGGAAGTTATTAGTGATGTCCATGTCGATGAGAACAGTAATCGGCTGTTGTTTGAGAAGGCCTCCAACTTTCATCGTTTCGGGTTTGAGTTGTAACATCCCTCATTTCTGAATTTTCGTATAAGTATCTTTTTTAAATTTGATAAAAAAGTCAAAGTATGAATCTGATAACTTATTCATAAGAGTTGGAGGATTTGTTAAAAAAAAAAATCTGAGGACCTATATGTAAACCCTGATGACCTAATCGTAAATATAATAAATACAAGGACTAAACTGCAAAATATACAAAAATATAAATCCCACCGTTTAAGCCTCTCTGCCTTCGTTCATAAGGAACCAGAGAAGACAGCTACATGGAAGCACAGGAGAAAGAAAGAAAGAAGAAGAGAAGAAAAAGGGGGAAGAAGAAGAAGAAAAAAAATTGGGGCTTTGAGGTTTCTTGCTCAAATCTTCTCATTTAGGTTCAAAATTCTCAAAGGCAAGTGTTCTAACCCCATCCTACAGAAGTATTAGTCTATGTTCCTATATTGATTCTGAAAGATTTATGCTTAGAACCTGATATTTCTCTCTTTGGACAAAAAACCAAGGATTTAAAATTTTTTTGGTAAACTGACCCCTATACACTGTTTCAGCTATAATTTTTAGCACCAAATGTGGATTCAGGCAGGACCTAGTGTGTTTGAAATTAGACTCTTATATCTTTCTTTTGACACTGATTTTGTAGATTTTGGACACCGAATACTTACCCAAACATCTGTTTCAAATGAGCCTATAGATGCTGCAGAATAGGGATCAAAATTTCTGACCTTTCGATACTAAAATACCTATAAGTCCCTGTTGAAAATTCTGATTTGTACCAAACTGACTTTGTCCGAAACTAGACTTGTAGAACTTTCATTTGAAATATCGTTTGAAAAATTTGGAATTCAAATGCCTACCCTATTATCTGTTGAATCTGACCCTATGAATTCTGCAAAACAGTGATTGTGTTTTTGACCTTGTGTTACCAAATCAAAGGTAACTCCTTGTTGGAAACCATGATTTGTACGAAACTTGTTTCAATAGAAAATAGATTAGTATATCTTTCGACAATAGTCTTCTTGCAGGTATTGGAGCATAATTGATAATCTGAAGCATTTGTTCAATGTGCCTCTTGAATTCTGCTAGAAATCGAGCTTTGGTCGATTTCGTGTATTCTGTTTCATTTGTTTGGAAATAGATTCCATTCAATCCCCTTCCCTCAATTGAGGCTTATGTTGGTGCTTGAATTTTGGTTTGATCTTGTCTATAAATTATTTACATTCTTGAAACATTTTGTGTAACTTTTAAGCTATATCGCATTGACATATATAGGCACATATATATCCCATTGTTCCGCATTTGCTTTCGATATGTGCCTATTCTAGTTTCATTCCTTTGGATATTGAATTCATCTAACCTTCTTATTTGAATGGAGCTATATATGATTGCTTGGAATCCGTGTATACTCTTGCTTTCATTTCATTCCAAATCTGAATACATTTGTGAGAGATTGTTGCTTGCATCGTATTGACTCGTAAAGGCACATGTACATTTTGTTGTTCTGCGTGTGCTTCCGATATATGCTATTTATTGTTCATACTGCCTTTTGAACTCTGGTGTTGTGGGATAATGTGAACCTTTGCCAGAAATGGTAAAGGGAGTTATGCATAGAGCCTGCGATGCTCTGCCGGCCCCCTCTGACTTCACCTATACGTGGGTGGATGGAGCTCCTAGACGTGGGATACTTCTGTCTGGTGGTCATTCAGAAATGGATGAATCACATTTTGTCTGTGGTCCCACTACACCTTCTGTATGTTTGATATGATATCCAGAGCTTTGGTTATGTGTTTATGTACATGCTTTGGATAAGAATGATATGAATGCAACGTCAAAGACGACGTTTGAGCTTTTGATTGGTATTTGTTATTGATATGCTCCGAAATGTTCCATACACAGTTGATATGCTCCGGAACATTTCATACGCCACTGATAAGCTCCGAAACATTTCATTTGTTATTTATATGCTCCGAAATGTTTCATTCATCGTTGATATGCTTCGAAATGTTCCATACGCCGTTGATATGCTCCGGAACATTTCATACGCCATTGATAAGTTCCAAAATGTTTCATTCATTGTTGATATACTTTGAAATGTTCCATACGCCATTGATATGCTCCGGAACATTTCATACGCCATTGATAAGCTTCGAAATGTTTCATTCATTGTTTATATGCTTCGAAATGTTCCATACGCCGTTGATATGCTCTGGAACATTTCATACACCATTGATAAGCTCCGAAGTGTTTCATTCATTGTTTATATGCTTCGAAATGTTCCATACACCGTTGATATGCTCCGGAACATTTCATACATCATTGATAAGCTCTGAAATGTTTCATTTGTTATTGATATGCTCCGAAACGTTTCATTTGTTGCTGATATGCTCCAATTACTCTATGCCCCATCTGTTATGAACCAAATATGTATGATTGTAATGACAATTGTGATTCTGCACCTAATGATATTACGTCTATGAATTCTTATATTCTGCCTTGCATTTTGAAACTTTATCTCTTTGGAAATTGTCCTCTTTTGACATGGATATGTTAGTCACTTGCTGAGCTTTATATGCTCACCCCGTTGTTGTATAAATTTTTCAGGATAGCTCGTCGCTTGCTTAAATGTTAAGATTGGGCTGAGGCAGTGGAAGGCTAAAAGATTTTGGGCAGATCTTTATTAGTATATATGTTTTTGTTGTATAAGCACACGCTGCATCTAATGAAATGTTGACGATGAATCTAAACTTATGGATTTTGTATAAGTTTAAAGGACCTCTCATGTTTAAGATTCTAGAATGTTAAGATTAATTCGTGTAACGATATGAAAACACTTGTGAATTTATGTTATGGTTATTATTTTGGTGAGTTGGGTTCAGATTTTATGAATCATCGAGCGATGTGTTATATGTTTATGAACTGCACAGGATTTATAAATTTGTTAATTTATGTTGTGGTTATTATTTTGGTGAGTTGGGTTCAGATTTTATGAATCATTGAGCGATGTGTTGTATATTTATGAATTGCACAGGTTTATGATAAGACCCTAAAGTCTTATCGTAGGCTCTGATACCAAATGATAAGACCCTAAAGTCTTATCGTAGGCTCTGATACCAAATGATAAGACCCTAAAGTCTTATCGTAGGCTCTGATACCAATTGATAAGACCCTAAAGTCTTATCGTAGGCTCTGATACCAAATGGTAAGACCCTAAAGGTCTTATCGTAGGCTCTGATACCAAATGATAAGACCCTAAAGTCTTATCGTGGAAGAAAAGGGAGAAATGAGGATGATAATGATCGCTTCGAGGGGATCGACCTCCTTGATCGCTTCGAGGGGATCGGCCCTCCTTGATCGCTTCGAGGGGATCGGCCCTCCTTGATCGCTTCGAGGGGATCGACCCTCCTTGATCACTTCGAGGGGATCGACCTCCTAGGGTTTGTCCAAAGACAGAATAGTATTTTTCATAGATTACTGAAAAGAAGTAGTTACATCCCTATTTATAGAGTTCCACCCAAAGTCCATCAGGACTTGAACTCTAATAATAAATAAATATTAAATAAACCTCTATTTGACTCAAATTGAACCAAACCGACTCAATAAACAACTGGACTAAACAGACTCAATAAACATTATTCAAAAGCTCAGAAAAAGGGTCCTAACAGTTTATAGTTGTGAATTTAATAGAATGTTTTTCAGTGTCCTCAAATGTGTGTTTCGATCCTGGATTGGTTTGTGTTGAAAATTTTAATATCATGGATATTTTTTAGGGGCGTGACATGAGTAGCCGGCTAGTGCGTGTACCGTAATATCGGTCGGTTGTGGCTCTTCTTCCATATCTTCTATTTCATATTCAAGGCTCTCTTCTAGATGTTCAATGACCTCTTCTTCTATTGGTTCAATCATAAAAAGTCTCCCTTTTCTACAGCGATGCTCGTGGCTCCACGGCTCATCGTAATGCCAACATAACCCCTTCGCAGATCGCTCCCGAAGTTCTTCTCTTGTTAACCTTTTCGGTGCAGGGACTCGGTTGATAGTAGGGGGGGTTGAGGGCTTTAGTATTGTAGGTCGAGGAGTGATCCTAGTCCTCCGGGCTTCATGGTTCAATCGCTCCTCTTGAAGTCGTGCGAAAGAGATGGCTGCCATAAGCGTGTATGGTTGTCGCACCTTAACTTCTCCCTCAATAAAGATCCCCAATAGCTATTTTTCAGACCAATCATGAGTTTGATTAGATAACCTTTCAAACCTGGTTTGGTACTCCTGAATGGTGGAGGTTTGTCGGATCTTTGCTAGTTGTCCGTCAATGTTCTCGTAATAAGTTGGTCCGAAGCGGATCAGTAGTCCTTCTTTCAATTGTCACCATGAAAAGACTCCATAAGTGTGTTCAAACCAGTCAAACAATTGTATGGCATCCCCTTCAAGATGTATAGCTACAATTTCCTCCATGGATGCATCCGCAGTTTTATGGTACCGAAAATATCGCTCCGCGCGCGAGATCCAACCAATTGGGTCTCCTTTTTCCCATCGAGGGAAGTCTACTCTCATGCGCGAATAGTTGGGGTCAGTTATAGAGTCTCCCCTCTTTTGGAAGTCATCTCTTTGGGTATGATGTGATTGGTTAGAGCTCTCTCCTTGATGTGATTTCTTCGGGCTTGGTGGTCGGCCCAAACTGAATTCGGTAAGGAGAGTCTGAATCTTATCCTCCATTCGTGCCTCAAAGGCTTCAAATTTAGCATTGATTACCTCCTCAGATGCCATAGTATATGACTCCAAATCTGTGATGTTAAGATCTCTCTTTTGTTGACGGGTTAAAGGCATGTATAGGTTGAGAGAAGTGATGGTTTAAAGGGTTGGTGGATTGGTATATGTAGGCTGCGGTTTAGGTTTGTTTTATGGCTTTTTTGGGTGCAGTTTGAGGGTGTGGTTTGGTGGAGTTTTAGGGATGTGCATGAAAGTTTTCGATTTGTGGTGGATGGCAGCAAAGGTTTGATAGAAATCAGTGAAAGTTTGCTGTAGAATTGTGTTGTCTTGTAAGAGCAGAATTATCGTCGAAGAAACAGCGGTTTCTCGAGAAATCTCCACCAAAAATTTAAGATATTTGAGGAGGGAATTGATAGTAATATCTTAGTTTATATGACAGAGAAAATATAGTATCAAGATCAAACAAACAGTGCTATGCGGCTGAAATTCTGCAATGTATCTTTTATTGTAGAGATGAAAAACTTTGTGACGAAAAGCTTATGCAGCAATATAGGAACAAATTTTTTTTTTTTTTGGATTTTCGGATAGGGATAACTAAATTACAGTAGTAGTAAGGTAGGAAACCAGAACTTGTTGTAATTCATGGGATGATCCGCGGTGGTGGAGATGATGGCGAAATTTGGCGACGATCTTTTAAACAATTGTGGGAATTGCTTTGGGCTGCTATGGAGGGCTAATGGATGGCTATGGAAGGGCAGCGAGATGCCAAGAATGCTGCTCTGATACCAGTTGTTAGAACCCTTGCAGATTCTAAACTTGGGGTTGATCTCTTAAGGGGATCGGCCTCCTTGGAAATCTATAGGGGTTCCTCCCTCCAAGTTGCTTCTCAAAGGCTGCAAAAAAGGTTCATCTATTGCTTATGAAAAGAGGAGGAATACATGACTATTTATAGGACTTCTAAACCCTAACTCCTAATAGGACTCCTACTTAAGACTCTTACTTCTAACCAACTCCTAATAGGACTCCTACTCAAGACTCCTATTCCCTTACAACTCCTAATTTTTCTCTAAGAAAAAACCTCCTAATCCTAGCCGGCCTCTTCATCTCTTTAATAGGGGTCGGCTTAGGAAGGTTTTACATGAATGTCCCTCTCAATTAGGACTCTTCTAGCTAGAGTCCTAACAACTTATAAGTTCATATTTACCATCAAACATTCCATTAGACACCAAGTATATATATACAACAAAAACATATCATCTATTGAAGGTTTGCCCAAAGTCTTCTAGCTTTCCATAGCCTTGGCCTAATTTAAATATTTTAGTGAGCGATAAGCTATCCTAAAAAATTATATAGCAATGGGGTGAGTACATCAAGCTCAGCAAGTAACTAACATATCCATGATGAAAGAGGACAGTTTTCAAAACAAATAAGGTACCAAATATGAGGTAGGGAAACAAAGTTCATAGATAGCAACTCAACGAATGCATAATTATAATGTCATTTCATTCAATGCATCTTTTGTTCATAATAAAGGAGTAAGATGAATTGGAGCATATCATTGACATAAGGAGCATTTTAGATATCAATGGCGTATGCAATGTTTCAGAATATGTTAATAATATATGAAACATTTCGGAGCATATCAATAGCGTAAGAATTGTTACGGAGTATGTGATAGAACCCTTGCAGATTCTAAACTTGGGGTTGATCTCTTTAGGGGATCGGCCTCCTTGGAACTCTATAGGGGTTCCTCCCTCTAAGTTGCTGCTCAAAGGCTGCAGAAAAGATTCATCTATTGCTTATCAAAAGAGAAGGAATACATGGCTATTTATAGGGCTTCTAAACCCTAACTCCTAATAGGACTCCTACTTAAGACTCTTACTTCTAACCAACTCCTAATAGGACTCCAAGTCAAGACTCCTATTCCCTTACAACTCTTAATTCTTCTCTAAGAAAACACCTCCTAACAGAATATCCCTCTCAATTAGGACTCTCCTAGCTAGAGTTCTAACAGTTTTACATGGATGTCCCTCTCAATTAGGACTCTCCTAGCTAGAGTCCTAACAGTTTTACATGAATGTCCCTCTCAATTAGGACTCTCCAAGCTAGAGTCCTAACAGACCCGCCCTCTTCAAATCAGCCTTGTCCTCGAGGCTGATGATTCGTGAATTCTGGGAATTTGATCTTCAAGTCGTCATAGTTCTCCCAAGTGGCATCTTCTATTGGTAGGTTCACCCACTGTATTAGCACTTTATTAGTGGGTCGTCGTCGTCGAGTCACGATCCGTCGATCAATAATGGCACTTGGCTGGGTCTGGAGTTCTCTTTGGGTAGTCCTATTTGGTGGGTGGCTTTGGGCTGTCTCCAAGCACCTATTTAAAACTTCCGTCTGGCTGTTGGTTTGTGAGTGATATGTCGTACTCCTTTTCAATTTAGTACCCTGCATATGGAATAACTTTGTCCAAAATCTGCTCTTGAAGATGCAAGTAGAATTTGTTACAAGCATAATGTGTCCCTTATAGCATAATTCTTTTGAGTCCCGATTGTAATGAGCCACGGAGCTTGGTGCTTCCTCTAATTTTTTTTGTATCTTACTGGTCTCCGAACCTCCCTACCATTCCATCTTAATATCCTTAAGGAAGTCGCTGGTTGGAAGTAAAACGATCGAAAATTCAGCTTGCTCAAGTAGCTGCGAAAGCGCATCTGCAACAATATTCTCTTTCCACCTTTTGTAAGTTATTTCATAATCAAATCCAAGAAGTTTTGTTACCCATTTTTGCTGCTCAGGGGATGATATCTTTTGCTCAAAAAAGTACTTAAGGCTTTTTTGGTCGGTTTTAATTTGAAATCGTCGACCAATCAAGTAGGGTCTCCACCGCGTTGCTGCGCGCACAATGGCGAGCATCTCCTTATCATATGTTGACTTATTTTGATAGGAGGGAGATAATGCCTTGCTAGTGTATGCAAGTGTTCGACCATCTTGCATGAGAATGACTCTAATTCTGACTCTAGATGTGTCGGCCTCAATAATGAAGGGTTGGTTGAAATCTGGTAGTGTTAGCACCGGCGTTGTCGTCATGGCTGCCTTAAGTTTGTCGAAGGCCGTGGAGGCTCTGTCCAACCATTGGAGGACATCTTTTTTCAGTAAGGAAGTAAGTGGTGCATTGATCTTTACATAGTTTTTCACGAACTTGCGGTAGTAGCCTGTTAAACCCAGAAAGCCATATAGCAATTTTATTTTTCTCGGGGTCAGCCAGTTTTGCATTGCTCCAATTTTGAAGGGGTCCACCGTCACACCTTCCTCTGATATGATATGCCCAAGATATCCCAACTTTTGTTGAAGAAAGTAAAAATTTCTAGTGGTCGTTGTGTGTTCGAAAGGCGGTATTCGGTATGACTTATTCGTACACTCGTATTTGATAATACCCGTATCAAAGGTCCATCTTTGTGAAGATTTGTGCTCCCTTTCATATAGCAATTCATCTAGTACTAGAATAGGGTATTTATCCTTGATAGTTATGCCATTGAGAGCTCGGTAATCAACGCATATTCGCCATGTTCCGTCCTTCTTGTGTACAAGTAGCACCGGTGAAGAGTAGAGGTTGCAACTCGGCCGAATAACTCTTGTTTCGAGCATCTCTTTTATAATCCTTTCTATTTCATCCTTCTGGAGATGTAGATACTGATATGGCCAAGTATTTACTGAAGATTTGTCTGGAAGAATCGTTATACAATGATTATGCCGACGGGTAAGAGGTAGGTTGCACGGTTCGTCAAATATATTTGAAAATTCAGCAAGCAAAGGAAGTAGATTTGGATCTTCAAATTCTATTGGCTCTCCCTTAGTTTGCTGCTCAAGTTGTACCAAAAAGCCACTGCATGCTTTATGCAAAACATTCTCCATTTGTTGTGTGCAAATCGTTGTTATATCGCCCCCACGTTTCCCGTGCAATGTCACCTGTTTCTCCTTACTGTAAAATTTCATAATTAGTTTCATAAAATTCCAGAAAATATCACCTAATGTCGTCAACCATTTAATTCTAAGCATGGCTTTATGATTGTTAAGAGGGAGAAGGAAGAAATCTGCAATTAACTCTTGGTCCTTCAGCAATAGTTTCTCCTGCGGGCGCCTACGATCACAATTCAAAATCCGTCCGTTGATGACCTTAACATCAAACCTGCAGCGATTCTCGATAGGTAATGCTATCCGAACAACAAGCTTACTATATAGGAAGTTAGTAGTACTGCCCGTGTCGATGAGAACAGTGATCGGTTGTTGTTTGAGAAGGCCTCCAACTTTCATCGTTTGCGGGTTTGAGTAGCTGGCTAGTGCGTGTACTGTAACGTCAGTCGGTTGTGGCTCTTCTTCCGCATCTTCTTCTTCATGTTCAAGGCTCTCTTTTGGATGTTCAATGACCTCTTCTTCTATCGATTCAATCATAAGAAGTCCTCCTTTACTACAGCGATGCTCACGGCTCCACGGCTCGTCACAATGCCAACATAACCCCTTCGCATATCGCTCCCGAAGCTCTTCTCCTGTTAATCTCTTTGGTGCGGGGACTTGGTTGACAGTAGGGGGGGCTGAGGGCTTCAATATTACTGGTTGAGGAGCGACCCTAGTCCTCCGAGCATCATGGTTCAATTGCTCCTCTTGATGTCGTGCGAAAGAGATGGCTGCCATAAGCGTGTACGGTTGTCGCGCTTTAACTTCTCCTCGGATCTCCGGCTTCAAGCCCTCAATGAAGGTCCTCAATAGCTGTTTTTGAGACCAATCATGATTTTGATTAGATAACCTTTCAAACCTGGTTTGGTACTCCTGAATGGTGGAGGTTTGTCGGATCTTTGCTAGTTGTTCGTCAATATTCTCGTAATCGGTTGGTCTGAAGCGAATCAGCAGTTCTTCTTTGAATTGTCGCCATGAAAGGACTCCATAAGTATGTTTAAACCAGTCAAACCACTGAATAGCATCCCCTTCAAGATGTATAGCTGCAATTTTCACCATAGATACATCCGCGGTTTTGTGGTACCGAAAATATCGCTCCGCGTGCGAAATCCAACCAATCGGGTCTCCTTCTTCCCATCTAGGGAAGTCCACTCTCATGCATGGATAGTTGGGGTTGGTCATAGAGCCTACCCTCCCTTGGAAGTCATCTCTTCGGGCTTGGTGTGATTGGGCAAAGCTCTCTCCTTGATATGATTTCTTCGGGCTTAGTGGTCGGCCCAATTTGAGTTCGGTAAAGAGCGTCCGAATCTTATCCTCCATTCGCGCCTCCAAGGCTTCGAATTTAGCATTGATTGCCTCCTTAGATGCCATAGTATATGGCCCCAAATCAATGATGTTAATATCTCTCTTTTGCTGTTGGGTTAAAGGCATGTATAGGTTGAGAGAAGTGATGGTCGAAAGTGTTGGTGGATTGGTGGATGTAGGCCGCGGTTTAGGCTTGTTTTGTGGCAGTTTTGGGTGCAGTTTGAGGGTGTGGTTTGGTAGAGTTTTAGGGCTGTGGATGAAAGTGTTGGATCTGTGGTAGATGGTAGCAAAGGTTTGACAGAAATCCGTGAAAGTTGCAGCAAGTATGTGCTGTCTTGTAAGAGTAGAATTGTCGTCGAAGAAACAATGGTTTCTCATATAAAATCACAGTTTATATGATAGCAAGGATATCTAATTTAATCAAGAAAATTTGCAATTGCAGAATTATCGTCGAAAAATTTCAGCGGGTTACGATGAAAATTTGCAGCAACATAAAATCGTTTTTAGAGATGAATTTCTTAATAGATCAATCTTAGATGGAAGCCAAGATGATATATGAAGTCTATAAGAAATTTCATTCAAAAAAGATTGCAAATAGATGGGTTAAGGCAACGATATGCAGCTGAAATTTTCTGCAGCATAGATTTTCAAGTGCAGCAGATTAGACATAAAAGATCATTAGTTTTTCTTGAGAATTTTTCGATGAAACCAAAGGGAAATCTACTGTTAGGAAGTATCAAAGATGTCATAAAAATTTCGTAGAAATTTGGATAGAAAAATCACAGTAGCAAGATCAAACAGATGGTGCTATGCGGCTTGAATTCAGCAATTCAAGTGCAGCAGATTGGACATAAAAGATCAGTAGTTTATATTGAGAATTTTTTGATGAAACCAAAGGGAAATCTACTGTTAGGAAGTTTTAAAGATGTTATAAAAATTTCATAGAAATTTGGATAGAAAAAGCACAGTAGCAAGATCAAACAGATGGTGCTATGCGGCTGGAATTCTGCAATGTATCTTTCGTCGTAGAGATGAAAACTTTGTGACGAAAAGTTTATGCAGCAATATAAGAACGATTTTTTTTTTTTTTTTTCGAATAAGGATAACTAAATTGCAGCAGCAGTAAGGTAGGAAATCAGAACCTGTTGCAATTCACGGGGAGATCGAAGGATGATCCGCGGTGGTGGAGATGATGGCGGAATTCGGTGACGATCTTTTAAGCAATTGTGGGAATTGCTTTGGATGGTTGTGGAGGGTTGATGGATGGCTGTGAAAGGGCAGCGAGACGCCACGAACGCTGCTCTAATACCAGGTGATAGAACCCTTGCAGATTCTAAACTTGGGGTTGATCTCTTTAGGGGATCGGCCTCCTTGGAACTCTATAGGGGTTCCTCCCTCCAAGTTGCTGCTCAAAGGCTGCAGAAAAGATTCATCTATTGCTTATCAAAAGAGAAGGAATACATGGCTATTTATAGGGCTTCTAAACCCTAACTCCTAATAGGACTCCTACTTAAGACTCTTACTTCTAACCAACTCCTAATAGGACTCCTAGTCAAGACTCCTATTCCCTTACAACTCCTAATTCTTCTCTAAGAAAACACCTCCTAACAGAATGTCCCTCTCAATTAGGACTCTCCTAGCTAGAGTCCTAACAGTTTTACATGGATGTCCCTCTCAATTAGGACTCTCCTAGCTAGAGTCATAACAGTTTTACATGAATGTCCCTCTCAATTAGGACTCTCCAAGCTAGAGTCCTAACAGTATGTCAATGGCATATGAAGTATTTTGGGGCATATCAAGGGTTTATGAAATGTTTCGGAGCATATCAACGATATATGAAAAATTTCGGAGCACATCAAGGACATATGAAATATTTCGGAGCATATCAACAACATATGAAACATTTCGGAGAGTATCAATGGTGTATGAAATGTTTCAGAGTATATCAATAGCATATGAAACATTTCGAAGCATATCAATGACATATGAAGTATTTCAGAGCATATCAAAGAATAAATACGAAACAAAAGCTCAAACGTCGCATTTGATGTAGCATACATTTCATTCTTATCCAAAGCACATATAGAATCTCATAACCAGAGCTTAGGATATCATATCAAACACATAGATGGTGAAGTGGGATCATAATATAATATGATCCATCCATTTCTGAATGACCACCAAACATAAGTTTCCCACGTTTGGGAGCTCCATCTACCTGTGTGAAGTCATAGGGGGCCGATAGAGCATCGCGGGCTCTAAGCATAACTCTCTTTACCATTTCTGGCAAAAGTTCACATTTATCCTACAAATACCAGAGTACAAAGGGGTATTATGAATAATAAAATTGGGATATATCAGAAACATATACGGAACAACGGAATGCATGTGCCTATACAAAACATTACGATATAATCATGAAGTTTACATAACAGATTTAGGTATGCAAATACTTATAGGACAAGAGTATACAAAAATTTGAAGTAATAATATAAAGCTAAACTGAAGTAAGGGTATTAACTAAAATCAATTTCCAAATAGACGAAATAAAAATAGGCAAAATCGATTAAAGCTCGATTCTGACATAATTTGAGAGGCACATTGCATGAATTATTTGGATAACCTGTATGAATAGGAGTTTTCAACAATGAGTTATCAACAGTTTAGTAACCAAAGGTCAGAGAACATTATCTCTATTTTACTAAATTCATAAAGTTGATTTGACTAGATGATTCAATAGGAATATAAACTCCAAATCATTCAAATCAGTTATACACAAAGAGATCTATGAGTCTAGTTTCTGATAAATTATATTTTACATAAATTAGAGTTTCCAAAAGAGAGTTATAAGCAACAGAGTACTTAAAGGTCAAAACCGATAGTCTCTATCTTATAGATTTCATAAGATCAATTGAAATAATAATTTGGATATGCAAATTGACTCCAAATTTACCATTCTAGGTGTCAAAAGAAAGAAGTATGAGCGTCTTTTGGATAAATTTAGTTTCACCTAAATTCAAAATAAGTACAGAATGTTATAGCTTAAACAATACATAAAGGTCAAATCTTCAAAAAATTTTAGATTCACAATTTTGTTCCCAAACGAAAGAAATATCATGTATGAGGCCAAAATCTTCTAAACTTTTAGGATTAAGATGAAATCAGAGATCAAAAGTTTTGTTGGAAGGGGTTAGAATACTTGCCTTAGAGAAGTTTGATTCCCAAATGTGGAGAAATTGATGCAAAACCTCAAGCAATGCAAAGCTTTTTCTTCCTCTACTTCAATTTCTCTTCCCTTCTCTTCTAACTTATGTTGCAGCATCTTAAGTTTACATTAAGAGTCTCCTTTAAAGCATTTAATTTGGTTAATATAAGGATTTGAAGATGATAAGCATGCATGAAAGAAGCCTATGTGTCATTCTTAGAACAAACATAGGTGGCACCCTTCTTAGGTTAGCTAGTAACACATGTCCTCCATTATTATTTTTTTTGTTAAAACTTAATATGAATCTTTCATAAATCATATCTAATTTCTAATATTTACATTTAGGTCCCTACATTACAAATATGACCTTACAAAATTTTCAAAATTGAGGGGTGTTACAATATGTACAGCAGTGCATCTCCATTCCTTGTGATTGTCTATCTCATCCTCATCAATTCCATCAAAATCTCGATGCATCTCCATGCATTGCGATCATCTGTCTCGACCTCGTGGGTCCCGTTATCAATTCCACACTCCCGCTACGTCTCCTTATGTGATTACAACATAATCATAGGCATACAGGCCTAATAATAAACGAGAAATAAAATAGAGGCTCGAAGGCCCCAATAATAATAATCAAAAGTAAACACACATCACACGATCCACGATCATCTATCAGTTGAATCTCGGATTTTGATGATGAAATCAATTATCAATTGTTTGTCTCATCTATGTGTTGAGATAAGTGTGCAGGATTAACTACGATGAAAGTAAGACATGCAGCAGGAGTTGCGACGGAGTCATGACAATGATCACGTTGGGAGTTCGAGAGCTCGACGGAAGTTCGGACAGTCGTCGGAGGTTCTGCGGGAACAAATCCGAGAAGTCCAGAAGCTTGCCAAAGGAGCTCGTCGGAACTTGCCAAGTGGATCGTCGCAAGTCCAGGAGTTTGCCGGAAGTCCGCAGGAGGATCACCGAGGGTTCGTCGGATGATCGATAGAAGTTCGCCGGAAACTTGCCGGAAGAAGCGATTGACGCACCGGAGCAAGCTGCAGAATATGTCTTAGGAAATAATCATAGTTAGCACATTGATTAAGTTAGAAATTGGAGGTGATCCCATTAGCTTAATCTTGTGGCAATTGGGCCCCTGAAAGAATCAAATTGGGCCGAATGGATTAACCCATTCGGACCCTGATTGTTGTGGGAGGTGCAACCGCCCAAGCCAGGAGGTAGCACCGCCCAGGCTATGTCTCCCAGCGAGACTGGGCGGTGCAACTGCCCCAGCCAAGAGGTGGCACCGCCCCGAGCTCAGTCTCCGAGCGAGACTGGGCGGTGCAACCTCTTCTGTCAAGAGGTAGCACCGCTAGAGCTCAAGTTTCAAGCTCTGCCAGGCGGTGCAATCGCCTGAGCTGGGTCTTCGAGCTCTGGCAGAGAGGTGCAATCGACCCTGACAGAGGTGGCACCGCCTAGAGGCTCAGTCTTCGAGTTCTGCCAGGCGGTGAAACCGGCCTAGTCAGGAGGTGCAACCGCCTGATCCCGGAATTCCGAGAATTGACAGAATTGAGCTCCAAATTTGAACTGGGTTGGGGCCTATAAATACCCCACCCATTCAGCACTGAAAGCACAGAACACACACTTGAAATCTTGCTGTCTTATTGTGGTTCTTAGAGCTCAAAACTGCTAGTTCTCCTCTTTCTGTTCTTCAAAGTTTGAGTTGTAAAGAGAGGAGAGAAAACTTCTGTAAGGGTTGTCTCCTAAGCCCGTCAAAAGGAGTGAATCTGTAAGAAGGTGGTTGGCCTTCGCCTATTGAAGGAAGGCCTCTAGTTGACGTCGGTGACCTCATCGGTGGAGGAAGCCAAAAGTGGAGTAGGTCAAGATAGACCGAACCACTCTAAATCTCGGTTTGCATTTCCTTTAAGCATTTTACCTTCACTGCAAACTTCTCAATAGTTACTGCCCTCTGTGATTTTACAAACAAGTTTCAACGTTTAGACGTAAATCTGTGTTTAGACGTAAATCTGCGTTTAGACGTAAATCTGCTTTTTCGTATGATCATCATATTGCAGATTGCATTTACGTTTTGAGCTTTACCAATACTGCACACTGCCTTTATACTCCTGCTTAAACTGCGTCTTATCTAATCAAGTGATTTACGAATCAGCATTTAGACGTAAATCAGTTTCTTCGTACGAACGTTGGATTTCAGTTTGCGCCGATATTCTGATTTTCATCATAGTTGCAAACTGCCTGCTTAGTTTGACATTAACATTGATTAGTATCAACTTTCATACATAAGTTGTTTTTATCGGTCGAACGCAGCTTTCGATTTTAATCGCAGAAAGTTTTCCGCTGCACTAATTCACCCCCCCCCTCTTAGTGCTCTCGATCCTAACAATTGGTATCAGAGCACGGTTAACTCTCAAACGGATTAAAACCCAAGAGAGATGGCTTACGCTGGAAACCAAGAGGGCCACTCTATTACACGTCCACCCATGTTTAATGGGACGGACTACACCTATTGGAAGACCCGAATGAGGATCTTTCTTATCTCTATGGATGTTGAACTTTGGAATCTTGTCGAAAATGGTTTTTCAAAGTCTTCTCTTCCAATGATCAATTGGAATGATTTGGAGAAGAAGGCTTTCGCTCTCAATGCAAAGGCTATGAATGCCTTATTTTGCGTACTTGATAAAAATGAGTTTAATCGTGTTTCGATTTGTGAAACTGCATTCGATATTTGGCACACACTCGAAGTGACTCATGAAGGCACAAGTAGAGTGAAAGAGTCAAAAATCAATCTTTTGTTACACTCTTTCGAACTTTTCCGAATGAAACCGAGTGAGACTATTGGCGACATGTTTACCCGTTTCACGGATGTCGTCAACGGTCTAAAAGGACTCGGAAAAAGTTTTTCGGATTTTGAGCTTGTAAATAAGATTCTAAGATCCATTCCTAAGATTTGGGATCCTAAAGTCACTGCTATTCAAGAGGCAAAAGATCTAAACAACTTCCCTCTTGAAGAACTAATTGGGTCATTAATGACCTATGAGATGACTTGCAAAGCTCATGAAGAGCAAGAAGACATCCTTCCAAAGAACAGGAAGGATATGGCACTTAGAACTTTGGAAGACCACTTGAAAGAAAACTCAAGTGATGAGGACTGTGACGATGACTTGGCACTTCTAACAAGAAAATTCAAAAAATTCATTAAAAGAAACAAGTTTAAGAATGACACTAAAAATAAACTTGAACCCAAGAAGGACCAAGTTATTTGCTATGAGTGCAAAAAGCCGGGACACTACAAGAGTGATTGTCCCCAAGCCAAAAAGAGAACAACAAAGAAGAAGGCGCTCAAATCAACATGGGATGATTCGAGCGCATCCGAAGAAGAGGAGTCCAACACCGAGCAAGTTGCTCATTACGCCTTAATGGCCATCGGAGATGAGGTAACGAATTTATTAGATGCTGATTTATCTTTCGATGAATTATTAAATGCCTTCCATGACTTATTTGATGAATGCAAGATTATCAATAGAAAATACAAATTGCTAAAAAAGGAGCATGATAGTCTTACTTGTGATTTTGATAAGTTAAAAACTGAATATCATGATAGTTTAAATTCATGTATCAAATGCCATGATCTAGAAACTCTCCAAAAAGAAAACCTGCTACTTAAGGACACCTTGACGAAATTCGAGGTTGGTAGCAAGTCATTGAACATGATCCTTGCAAACAAGGGTCACGTTCCAAAAAAGAGTGGAATAGGATTTGTGAGAAGTCCTCACCTAAATCCAACCACCTTCATAAAAGGCCCCGTCTTACATGTTCAACACAAACCAAATGCAACTTTTGTTGCAAATTTGGACACAAGACGCATTATTGTCCATTCAAGAAAATAAGTCCAAACAAACTGACTTGGGTTCCTAAAGGAACCATGATAAACTCTATGCAACATGATAAACAATGTAGATCTATCTTTGAGGCACCCAAAAGCAAATGGGTACCTAAAAATAATCCTTTCTTGTAGAAACCCACACCATCGCAAGCTAGGAGCAAGAGATGGTACCTTGATGGTGGATGCTCAAGGCATATGACCGGAGATCCATCTCAATTCTCTAAGCTCACTAGCATAGACGAAGGCTATGTCACCTTCGGAGACAACAACAAGGGTAAAATCACAAATGCGACCTAGATACAATCCTGTTTAACTTTTCAGAATTAGAAACGTATGATTCCCAAATTCACATATCCTTGGATTTCCGAACCCATCAATTTCATCCGTTCATAACCTTTGAATTTAACTCTGTATCATGAAATGACTAACTCTGTCATGAACTTGCAAGACTTATCAACTTGAAGAAACTATCACAAACATGTGTACGACATTAAGAATGTGCACGTTAAAAATCTACCTTGATCGTGCAAAAGTCCCTATCTTAAAATGAAAATTCTTACGTAATTACGTAAGTAAAGTTGATTGCTGTGAATGAAAATTCTCCTCAAGACAAAAAAATTCTCAGATCAGAACAAGTGCTCACCAAGCGGTGGCACCGCCCCAGTTGGAGGTAGCACCTCCAACTGTCACGTGTTGCAAGTGGTTGCACCGCTCCAGCCAGAGGTGCAACCGCCCGTAACTCTGCCCCTTTATAACTCAAGCTAGGGCCGGCGGTGAAACCGACCCCAACTCATTTCCTTCCCTCCTCTACTCTCCCAAGCCTCCTCCATCCCCATTTCCCCCCATCTTAGCATCCCAAATACCCTTCATTTCGAAGCAAAGCATCAACATTCCTTCCCTCTCTTGAAGATCCCTCTCTTGAAGATTTCATTAAGGTATTGATTATGAAGAAACCTTCGCTCCTGTGGCTCGATTAGAAGCCATAAGGATGCTCCTTGCCTACGCTAGTAGTAATAATTTTAAGTTGTTTCAAATGGATGTTAAAAGCGCTTTTCTTAATGGCTTTATTTCCGAAGAAGTCTATGTTGAACAACCTCTTGGATTTGAAAATAATAGTCTCCCTAATCATGTGTTTAGATTAACTAAAGCTCTCTATGGTTTAAAACAAGCTCCAAGGGCTTGGTATGAGAGACTTAGTTCTTTTCTCATTGAAAATAATTTCATAAAAGGCAAGGTTGATACTACATTATTCATCAACAATTTTGAAAATAATTTTCTCATTGTTCAAATTTATGTTGATGATATTATCTTTGGTTCTACGAATGAATCTCTCTGTGAATCTTTTGCTAAAACTATGAGTCTTGAATTTGAAATGAGTTTAATGGGAAAGTTAAAATTCTTCTTAGGTTTACAAATCAAACAACTAAGCAATGGCATCTTTATTAGTCAAACTAAATATGCTATGAATTTACTAAAGAAGTTTAATATGAAGAACTCAAAAGCCATTAACACCCCTATGAGCACCTCCACTAAGTTAGAAATTGATGAAAGTGGAGAAAGCTTTGATCAAAAAACTTATAGGGGTATGATAGGAAGTTTACTTTACCTCACTGCAACAAGACCAGACATCATGTTCAGTGTAGGACTTTGTGCTAGATTTCAATCAAACCCTAAGATATCTCATCTCAAAGCAGTTAAAAGAATACTCATATATCTTAATGGTACCACAAATCTAGGATTATGGTACCCAAAATCAGAGAATCTTGAGTTAATTGCTTATGCTGATGCGGACTTTGCTGGCTGTAGATTAGATAGAAAAAGCACATCAGGAACATGTCAATTCTTATAACATGCCCTTGTTTCCTGGTCATCTAAGAAACAAAACTCGGTTGCACTATCAACAACCGAAGCTGAATATATTGCAGCAAGTGCATGCTGTGCACAAGTTGTATGGATGAAAAACACCTTAGAAGATTATAAAGTTCATCTTAAAAATATTCCAATTAAATGTGATAACACAAGTGCAATATGCTTAACAAAGAACCCTATACAACACTCAAGAACAAAACATATTGATATCAGACATCACTTTATACGAGATCATGTTACGAATCATGATGTAATCATAGAGTTCATTGATACTAAACATCAACTAGCTGATATTATTACAAAACCTCTAAGTGAAGAATAATTTGATTTTACAAGAAGAGAATTAGGAATGTTGATGTGTCCGAATACTTAAACTAGCTAAAATTATTTTTCGGACTTTATTGAATGATCAAATCACTTGATTAGTGTTACATGCTTTGGTATCACTTGATCAAATAACATGTTAGAAATTATGTTTTGGAAATGTTCATTTCATTTTCGGATTTGCTTAACTATTTGAATGCTAAAAATCGGATTTTCCTGTACACTCTTATTTTTGGAAAAATGAGTTTCCTCTTTCATGCACAAGGAATTATAACATGCAAGGAGAAGAGGTATTCAAAGCATTATACATGTCATGCCTTCCTTTATGTGCTTGATAACCTGCTTATATTGTTCTCCTGGAATCCCATCTACCATGTTTTTTTGTTGATGACAAAGGGGGAGAAATATATGAATTGATATGGTTGCTATCACTGATACTGATATGTTTGCTATCACTGATGTTGATATGGTTGCTATCACCGATGCTATGATTAGGCCATACTTGCATCACCAAGAAATATATGATTGCTATCATTGCTATATGCCCTATATACTGATGCTATGATTAGGCCATACTTGCATCACCAAAAAATATATGATTGCTATCATTGCTATATGCCCTGTATCAAGATATCAAACAAAAATTTGCATCGTACGAGCTGATATCTTACCATGTGATGCAATGCTACAGTTGCTAAAATATTCGAAATGTGTACATCATGTAATGATATCAAAATCTTGCTTCACAGCTTTACATGTCGATATCTTACAATATGATGAATTGCTACAATTACCATCATTCAAACTTGTTATATTTGAAAATGAATGTCAAGCCTTGACATCATCTTCAAAGAGATACATCATGATAGGAAAAATGATAGGAATATGTCTCTTGAATTTATAAAGTTTTTGAATTCAAGAAATATGGCATATAGATAGGGGGAGTTAAGGTTAACTCCATTATCAATTGATTGTCATCATCAAAAAGGGGGAGATTGTTGAATCTCGGATTTTGATGATGAAATCAATTATAAATTGTTTGTCTAATCTGTGTGTTGAGATAAGTGTGCAGGATTAACTACGATGAAAGTAAGACATGTAGCAGGAGTTGCGACGGAGTCATGACGATGATCACGTTGGGAGTTCGAGAGCTCGACGGAAGTTCGGACAGTCGTCGGAGGTTCTGCGGGAACAAATCCGAGAAGTCCAGAAGCTTGCCAAAGGAGCTCGTCGGAACTTACCAAGTGGATCGTCGCAAGTCCAGGAGTTTGCCGGAAGTCCGCAGGAGGATCACCGAGGGTTCGTCGGATGATCGACGGAAGTTCATCGAAAACTTGCCGGAAGAAGCGATAGACGCACCGGAGCAAGCTGCAGAATATGTCTTAGGAAATAATCGTAGTTAGCACATTGATTAAGTTAGAAATGGGAGGTGATCCCATTAGCTTAATCTTGGGGCAATTGGGCCCCTGAAAGAATCAAATTGGGCCGAATGGATTAACACATTCGGACCTTGATTGTTGTGGGAGGTGCAACCGCCCAAGCCAGGAGGTAGCACCGCCCAGGCTATGTCTCCCAACGAGACAGAGCGGTGTAACCGCCCCAGCCAAGAGTGTTAGGATCGAGAGCACTAAGAGGGGGGGGGGTGAATTAGTGCAGCGGAAATTTTTCAGCGATTAAAACGAAAGCTGCATTCGTTCGATAAAAAACGATTTACGTCTAAGTGCAGATTTAGAAAGTTCTGAACTTAGAAACTTGTTCGTAAGATCGCAGAAGACAGTAAGCAGTTATGATTGAAATCAAAATGTAAACGTAAACTGAAATATGATGATTGTACGAGAAAAGCCGATTTACGTCTAAACGCAGATTCGGAAAATTCTGAACTTAGAAACTTATTCGTAAGATCGCAGAAGGCAGTAAACAATTATGATTGAAATCAAAACGTAAACGTTAACTGAAATATGATGATTGTACGAGGAAAGCCGATTTACGTCTAAACGCAGATTTACGTCTAAACACAGATTTACGTCTGAACCTTGAAACTCGTTCGTAAAATTGCAGAGGGCAGTAAGCTATTGAGAAGTTTGCAGTGAAGGTAAAATACTCAAAGGAAATGCAAACCGAGATTTAGAGTGGTTCGGTCAATCTTGACCTACTCCACTTTTGGCTTCCTCCACCGACGAGGTCACCGACGTCAACCAGAGGCCTTCCTTCAATAGGCGCAGGCCAACCACCCTCTTACAGATTCACTCCTTTTGACGGGCTTAGGAGACAACCCTTACAGAAGTTTTCTCTCCTCTCTTTACAACTCAAACTTGAAGAATAGAAAGAGGAGAACTAGCAGTTTTGAGCTCTAAAAAACACGAAAAGACAGCAAGATTTCGAGTATGTGTTCTATGCTTTCAGTGCTGAATGGGTGGGGTATTTATAGGCCCCAACCCAGTTCAAATTTGGAGCTCAATTCTGTCAATTCCTGGAATTCCGGGATCAAGCGGTTGCACCTCCTGACTTGGGCGGTTGCATCGCCTGGCAGAGCTCGAAGACTGAGCCTCTGGGCGGTGCCTCCTCTGTCAGGGGCGGTTGCACCTCTCTGCCAGAGATCGAAGACCGAGCTCAGGCGGTTGCACCGCCTGACTGGGGAGGTTGCACCGCCTGGCAGAAGAGGTTGCACCGCTTGGCAGAAGAGCTTAATCTCGAAACTTGAGCTCTAGCGGTGCTACCTCTTGACAGAAAAGGTTGCACCGCCCAGTCTCGCTCGGAGACGGAGCCCGGGGCGGTGCCACCGCTTGGCTGGGGCCGTTGCACCTCCCACAGCAATCAGGGTCCGAATGGGTTAATCCATTCGGCCCAATTTGATTCTTTCATGGGCCCAATTGCCCCAAGATTAAGCTAATGGGATCACCTCCCATTTCTAACTTAATCAATGTGCTAACTATGATTATTTCCTAAGACATATTTTGCAGCTTGCTCCGGTGCGTCAATTGCTTCTTCCGGCAAGTTTCCGACGAACTTCCGTCGATCATCCGACGAACCCTCGGTGATCCTCCTGCGGACTTCCGGCAAACTCCTGGACTTGCGACGATCCACTTGGCAAGTTCCGACGAGCTCCTTTGGCAAGCTTCTGGACTTCTCGGATTTGTTCCCGTAGAACCTCCGACGATTGTCCGAACTTCCGTCGAGCTCTTGAACTCCCAACGTGATCATTATCATGACTCCGGCGCAACTCCTGCTGCATGTCTTACTTTCATCGTAGTTAATCCTACACACTCAAAACAAAAACTTCGATCGAGACAATTAATCCTAAGCAATTAACCAAGTTGTCCGGCATGTCATTGGTCCCTCGACGCTTCGTCCGATTCTTCGGCGCATCGTCCTTTCCTGCAGCCTATTGCCCAATCGGCCAGTTGACTCCGCAACTCCGATATCCTTGGTACAATACCCGCTCTTCTTGGCCCAATGCCCAAGTCCATGGCCCGAAGTCTTCTGTCGATACGTCGACCGATCCACCGGCCCGACGTCCAATCTTCTGACATGTTCCTCCGGCACAACATGATTTTCCTGCTTTAATTGTCTCATCCTGATCGAGGCATCCTGCGTCACTCAAAACGCAGATTAAATCATAAACATATATCAAGTAGTTTCATCATCAAAATACGAGATTCAACAAAGAGGTGGCACCGCCCCGAGCTCAGTCTCCGAGCGAGACTAAGCGGTGCAACCTCTTCTATCAAGAGGTAGCACAGCCAGAGCTCAAGTTTCGAGCTCTGCCAGGCAGTGCAACCTCCCCAGTCAAGCGGTGCAACCGCCTGAGCTCGGTCTTCGAGCTCTGGCAGAGAGGTGCAACCGCCCCTGACAGAGGTGGCACCGCCCAGAGGCTTAGTCTTCGAGCTCTGCCAGGCGGTGCAACCGCCCCAGTCAGGAGGTGCAACCGCCTGATCCCGGAATTCCGGGAATTGACAGAATTGAGCTCCAAATTTGAACTGGGTTGGGGCCTATAAATACCCCACCCATTCAGCACTGAAAGCACAGAACACACACTTGAAATCTTGCTATCTTTCTGTGGTTCTTAGAGCTCAAATCTGCTAGTTCTCCTCTTTCTGTTCTTCAAAGTTTGAGTTGTAAAGAGAGGAGAGAAAACTTCTGTAAGGGTTGTCTCCTAAGCCCGTCAAAAGGAGTGAATCTGTAAGAAGGTGGTTGGCCTTCGCCTATTGAAGGAAGGCCTCTAGTTGACGTCGGTGACCTCATCGGTGGAGGAAGCCAAAAGTGGAGTAGGTCAAGATAGACCAAACCACTCTAAATCTCGGTTTGCATTTCCTTTAAGCATTTTACCTTCACTGCAAACTTCTCAATAGTTACTGCCCTCTGCGATTTTATAAACAAGTTTCAACGTTTAGACGTCAATCTACGTTTAGACGTAAATCTGCGTTTAGACGTAAATCTGCGTTTAGACGTAAATCTGCTTTTTCGTTTGATCAACATATTGCAGATTGCATTTACGTTTTGAGCTTTACCAATACTATCACTGCCTTTATACTCCTGCTTAAACTGCATCTTATCTAATCAAGTGATTTACGAATCATCATTTAGACGTAAATCAGTTTCTTCGTACGAACGTTGGATTTCAGTTTGCGCCGATATTCTGGTTTTCATTATAGCTGCAAACTACCTGCTTAGTTTGACATTAACATTGATTAGTATCAACTTTCATACAGAAGTTGTTTTTATCGGTCGAACGCAGCTTTCGAGTTTAATTGCTGAAAGTTTTCCGCTGCACTAATTCACCCCCCCCCTCTCAGTGCTCTCGATCCTAACACTATCCACATCATACATCATATGTACACATCATCATCATGTAGGACTACTAGATAATAATAATAATAATTAATTAAATTAAACCTTTTAATTAATTAATATTTTTTGAAATTAGAGGACATGTAGGGAATTTTCTAAATTACGAAGGGCATTTTGATAATTTGGACTTAAAGGATAACCTTTAGAATTTCTCAAATTCACGGGGGTAAAAATATCTTTTTCGCCAAAAACCCTACTGCCATTCTCCTTCTCCCCTTTTGCGACCGTTGCCACCCTACCGGTGGCGGCCCTTTGCGGGCGGGCACGCCCTTGCCCGCAAGCGGCGTCCTTGCGGGCAACGTTGCCACAATGAAGGGGTGCGCCCCCTTTGCCCGCGAGCGAGCATCGCTCCTACAGGGGTAGTGCCTGTAGTGAGCCAGCGCACCTTTACGGGCAAGCGTCGCTGCAGGTGCTACTCGCCGTTGCAGCCGCCACTGTAGGCGACGATCGCCCCTGCGGGAACTACCGCCACTATGGGCGCAGTGCCAATAGGTAGTGCTACCCCCAATGGGCACAGCCCCCACAGGCGCCATCGCCCCCGAGAGAGCCTCTGCCCACAAGCATTGCCAGCCCCGTGTGTCACAGATAAACTTCTAAATAGGATGTTTGATGTAATACTTATGTATGTCCGTGTCTTTTGGTATGCTAATGCTTTGTACAGTATGTAGAGGGATGACCGAAGGCTTAATAGTCCCATTTTAGTTAGGTTGGTGGACACTTTTGACTTGTAAATAAAGGTTGTGTCATGTGGACACGTGTGAGAGATTTTCGATCTGTAGTGGACCATTTTAACCCTTTGTTGTGCAACTGTTCAGAGCTTGTAAAGTATGTTTGTAATTTGCACTGTCTATGAAGTGTTTTCGAAAATATTTGCTTATGGATCCCGAATGAGGCGTTTTCTCTAACCCGTTATGTCTTTTGTGGGTCCTAAGGGACATGGGAGGCTTCGGGGAGGCTGACCTTTGCGGACGGACACGCAAGGGTGCCGCATGACTTAGGCAAAACCAGCTAAGTCCGTGACAGATGGTATCAGAGCTGGACAAGCACTCATAGAAACACTTAGCATGAAAACGTGGGGGACCTAGCGGGGCTGTGTTGGGGGCAAATAGCACACGCGCGACCGTTTGGGGGAAAATGAGCATGTAGATGTAGGAAAAAGGAGTCGCTCGGAGGAGCGGGCATCTAACATTGACATTCAGAGGAATGGCCAACCCTTCGCTCAAGAGGCACCACGAGAATAGGCAAGCCTAGAAGAATGCGGATCGCACAAAGGTTGGGATGGCTAAGTTTGAGCTACGGCTCAACGTTGGCAACTATACTTGATGGTGCTCAAGGCAAGCGAGGCGCTTGGTAAAGGATGAGACCATGCAAGGTGGAATGAGTTGCTCAACGACCGAAAGAGTTATGCAAAGTTCACAGAGGTGAGGGGAATTGCTAGCTCGAAGAATTTGGTACTCATGTATGGACTTGTATGCAGACGATGGAATGTTCATGGCCGTCCCAAGGCAATCGAAACTCGGTGCCATGGAACATCGAAACTTTCTCTTCGGCATGTGAAGGATACGTCCGTTGGAGGCTAAAGTGTGCAACAAGTTCAGCATATTGCTAGAACTTGAGTGGTGCAGCGGTGGCTGTATTGACGTGGAGTCGTAATCTAGCAAGTGCGTTTGTAGGAGGCAGAACAATACACAGTTTGTTTAGCAGATCGGAGTAGTCCAAGAGGATGGGGGTCTCCGAAACGAAGAGAGATGTTGCTCCAATGGCACAGTTATCCAGGAGGGATAAGTCCCGGCTCTCCAGAGGGAGAATCATGTGGGACGGACCTCACAAGTTGAGGAAGAGTACCTCAATAAACAACAACTCCACGAAGCTCAATGGACTGAGCAAGCGGCGAGGAGTCGTCGTATGATCTCGCTCGAGAGAATGCATTGGTGGATGCATTGCGAGATCAAGTGGGGGAGCGACCCAAAGCAACACAAATGAAGGCACACTTGGAGTTGATATGGAGATCGGACTCAAGGGAGGGCTGACCCATAGAATGGTGGGCGTGAGCACCACCATCAACTCAATGCAAAAATGAGTGGAGCAACTTGGGTGTAACTTGGCGAAGTACCCAAGTCGCATGAAGGGAGCCAGCATAGAAGATGAAATATGGAGCGGAGGCATAGTGCTTTCCTTGGACAGAGGTCAAGGACATGAACTCTTGTAGAGAGGCAAGAGCAGGATCATATTGTTCCATGGGTCATTCATTCTGATGGAGCGGACTCATCTTTCCTGGTGCCAAAGACAAAGGGAGCTTCTGGGCACATGCACCTTATCTCGGAGGAGCATTTGATGGAGGAACTAAGGTGACTCAATTTGCGGAGGCGAAGTTGGGTTCAGAAGGCCTTAGCACGGGGCAAGAGGACTCAGAGGCGGGTACTCTTGAAGAATATGCCACAATATTGCCATTCAAGTTGTCATGAAGGAAGCAATGCGTAGCGGAGATTGTGCTGGTAGGGGTAGAGTGTTAGGACTCTAGCTTGGAGAGTCCTAATTGAGAGGGACATTCATGTAAAACTGTTAGGACTAGCTAGGAGAGTCCTAATTGAGAGGGACATTCTGTTAGGACTCTAGCTAGGAGAGTCCTAATTGAAAGGGGCATTCATGTAGGAGGTTATTTCTTAGAGAAGAATTAGGAGTTGTAAAGGAATAGGAGTCTTAGGAATTAGGAGTTGTAAAGAAATATGAGTCTTAAGTAGGAGTCCTATTAGGAGTTGGTTAGAAGTAGGAGTCTTGAGTAGGAGTCCTCTAAGGAGTTAGGGTTTAGAAGCCCTATAAATAGTCATGTATTCCTTCTCTTTTTATAAACAATAGATGAATCTTTTCTACAGCCTTTGAGCAGCAACTTGGAGGGAGGAACCCCTATAGAGTTCCAAGGAGGCCGATCCCCTAAAGAGATCAACCCCAAGTTAAGAATCTGCAAGGATTCTAACACCTGGTATCAGAGCAGCGTTCTTGGCATCTCGCTACCCTTCCACTGCCATCCATCATCCCTCCACAACCGCCCAAAGCAATTCCCACAATTGCTTAAAAGATCGTCGCCGAATTCCGCCATTATCTCCACCACCACGGATCATCCTTTGATCTCCTCGTGAATTGCAACAGGTTTTGGTTTCCTACCTTACTGCAGCTGCAATTTAGTTATCCTTATTCGAAAATCAAAAAAAAAAAAACTGTTCCTATATTGCTGCATAAACCTTTCGTCACAAAGTTTTCATCTCTACGACGAAAGATACATTGCAGAATTCCAGCCGCATAGTACTATCTGTTTGATCTTGCTGCTATGCTTTTTCTATCCAAATTTTTATGAAATTTTTATGACATCTTTGACACTTCCTAACAGCAGATTTCCCTTTGGTTTTTTCAAAAAATTCTCAATATAAAGCATTGATCTTTTACGTCTCAGTCTGCTATACTTGAAAATCTGCACTGTAAAATTCCAGCCGCATAGCACTGTTTGTTTGATCTTGATACTATATTGTTTCTATCCAAATCTCTACGAAATTTTTATGATAGCTTTGACATTTCCTAACAGTGGATTTCCCTTTGGTTTAATCAAAAAATTCTCAATATAAACCACTGATCTTTTACGTCCAATCTGCTATACCTAAAAATCTGTGCTGCAGAAAATTTCAGCCGCATATTGTTGCCTTAACCCATCTATTTGTAATCTTTTTTGAATGAAATTTCTTATACACTTCATAGATCATCTTGGCTTCCATCTTTGATTGATCTATTAAGAAATTCATCTCTAAAAATGATTTTATGTTGCTGTAAATTTTCGTCGTAACCCGCTGAAATTTTTCGACGAGAATTCTGCAATCGCAACTTGCACCAATTTCCTTACTATTATACTGCCGAAATTTTCTTGATTAAATTAGATATCCTTGCTGTCATATAAACTCTGATTTTGTTATCAATTCCCTCCTCAATTCTCTCAAGTTTTTGGTGGAAATTACGTCAGAAACCGTTGTTTCTTCGACGATAATTCTGCTCTTACAAGACAGCACATACTTGCTGCAACTTCCACTTATTTCTGTCAAACCTTTGCTACGATCTACCACAGATCCAAAACTTTCATCCATAGCCCTAAAACTCTGCCAAACCACACCCTCAAACTGCACCGAAAATAGCCACAAAAGAGAGATCTTAACATCATAGATTTGGAGGCATATACTATGGCATCTAAGGAGGCAATCAATGCTAAATTAGAAGCCTTGGAGGCGCGAATGGAGGATAAGATTCGGACGCTCTTTACCGAACTCAGATTGGGCCGACCACTAAACCTGAAGAAATCATGTCAAGGAGAGAGCTTTGCCCAATCACACCAAGCCCAAAGATATGACTTCCAAGAGAGGGAAAGCTCTATGACCAACCCCAACTATCCATGCATGAGAGTGGACTTCCCTAGATGGGAAGAAGGAGACCCAATTGGTTGGATCTCGCGCGCGGAGCGATATTTTCGGTACCATAAAATCGCGGATGCATCTATGGTGAAAATTGTAGCTATATATCTTGAAGGGGATGCTATATAGTGGTTTGACTGGTTTCAACATACTTATGGAGTCATTTCATGGCGACAATTCAAAGAAGGACTGCTGATCCGCTTCAGACCAACCGATTACGAGAATATTGACGGACAACTAGCAAAGATCCGACAAACCTCTACCATTCAGGAGTACCAAACCAGGTTTGAAAGGTTATCTAATCAAACTCATGATTGGTCTCAAAAACAGCTATTGAGAACCTTCATTGAGGGCTTGAAGCCGGAGATCCGAGGAGAAGTTAAAGCGCGACAACCGTATACGCTTATGGCAGCCATCTCTTTCACACGACATCAAGAGGAGCAATTGAACCATGAAGCTCGGAGGACTAGGGTCACTCCTCAACCAGTAATATTGAAGCCATTAGCCCCCCCTACTTTCGACCAAGTCCCTACACCAAAGAGGTTAACAAGAGAAGAGCTTCGGGAGCGATATGCGAAGGGGTTATGTTGGCATTGTGATGAGCCGTGGAGCCATGAGCATCGCTGTAGTAAAGGGGGACTTCTTATGATTGAACCGATAGAAGAAGAGGTCATTGAACATCCAAAAGAGAGCCTTGAACATGAAGAAGAAGATGTAGAAGAAGAGCCACAACCGATCAAAGTTACGGTACATACACTAGTTGGCTACTCAATCCCACAAACGATGAAAGTTGGAGGCCTTCTCAAACAACAACCGATCACTGTTCTCATCGACACGGGCAGCACTAATAACTTCCTAAACAGTAAGGTTGCTGTCTATATGAACTTACCTATTGAGAATTGCAGCAGGTTTGTCGTTAAGGTCGCCAACGGACGGATTTTGAAGTGTGATCATAGGTGCCCGCAAGTGAAACTGTTGTTGCAGGACCAACAGATAATTGTAGATTTCTTCCTCCTCCCTCTTGATGATCATGAGGCCATACTCATAATTAAATGGTTGATGACATTAGGTGATATTTCTTGGAATTTTATGCAACTAATTATAAAATTTTACAGTAAGGAGAAACAGGTGATACTGCACGGGAAACGTGAGGGCGACGTAACGACGATTTGCATACAACAAATGGAGAAGGTTTTGCATAAAGCATGTAGCGGCTTTTTGGTACAACTTGAGCAATAAACTAAGGGAGAGCCAACAAAATTTGAAGATCCAAATCTACTTCCTTTGCTTGCTGAATTTTCAGATATATTTGACGAACCGCGCAACCTACCTCTTACCCGTCGGCATGATTATTGTATAATGATTCTTCCAAGCAAATCTCCAGCAAATGCTCAGCCATATCAATATCCATATCTCCAGAAGGATGAAATAGAAAGGATTGTAAAAGAAATGCTCAAAACAGGAGTTATTCGGCCAAGTTGCAGCCCCTACTCTTCACCGGTGCTCCTCATACGAAAGAAGGATAGAATATGGCGATTATGTGTTGATTACCGAGCTCTCAATGGTATAACCATCAAGGATAAATACCCTATTCCAGTAGTAGATGAGTTGCTAAGGGAGCACAAATCTTCACAAAGCTGGAACTTCGATCCGGGTATCATCAAATACGAGTATGCGAAGAAGACATACCGAAAACCACCTTTTGAATACACAGCAACCACTATGAATTTTTGCTTTCTTCATAAGAAGGTGGTCTTGGGCATATCATATCAGAGGAAGGTGTGGCAGTAGACCCCTTCAAAATTGGAGCAATGCAAAACTGGCTGACCCCGTGGAATATAAAATTGCTACATGGCTTTCTGGGTTTAACAGGCTAGTACTGTAAGTTCGTGAAAAACTATGGAGAGATCAGTGCACCACTTACTTCCTTACTGAAAAAAGATGTCTTCCAATGGTCGGATAGAGCCTCCGCTGCCTTCGACAAACTTAAGGCAGCCATGATGACGACGCCGGTGCTAACACTACCAGATTTCGACCGACCCTTCATTATTAAGGCCGATGCATCTGGAGTCGGAATTGGAGCCATTCTTATGCAAGATGGTCAACCACTCACATACACTAGCAAGGCATTATCTGTTAGGATCGGAGCGGCACTAAGAGGGGGGGGGGTGAATTAGTGCAGCGGATTAAAACTTCGATTTTAACAAAATCTTTCGTACGTTAAGAACGAAACTTGAGAAATTTAACTTGAAGGCGTATTCTTAAAGTTGCGCAACAAGAGTAATAAGGAACTAAAGCAGTAAGAAGATTTGCAGTAATGTAAATGACAATAATAAAAAGCAAACCAGAGATTACGCCGATTTTTAGAGTGGTTCGGTCAAATGACCTACTCCACTTGCGAGGCCCCTCTTCGATGAGGCTCCCACCTTCCACTAGCAAGTCTCTTGAAATGGAAGGGTAAACACCCCTCTTACAACCTTTTACAAGCAGCTTAACCTCTTACAAATTTTCAATAAGAAAGAAGGAGGAGAACTCTCTAGCAAATTGAAAACAAGACTTGCTAAGACTTTCTAAGACTTTTCTCTCAATCAAAATGCTTCTCAAAAGTTGTAACTTCAGTTGAGATTTGAGGGGTATTTATAGGCCTCAAGAGGATTCAAATTTTGGGCTCCAAAATTTGAATTCTCTTAGGGTTCCCGGTGCTGGAGGTTCCACCGCCCAGCCAGGCGGTGCCACCGCCCAGCGCTCGGGTGCTGGACGGTGCAACCGCCTAGCCAAGGAGTTCTCACAGCCCAGCCAGGCGGTGCCACCGCCTGGCTCTCCAATTCATTTGTTTGGCTTAATTTTAGCCCAAACCAAATCTGACTTTGGGCCCAGTTGGCCCCTAACCAGGATATAGGATTATCTCTTAATCCTAATCCTAATTACAGGTGAACTACATAACACAAAAAAAACATCCTAAGCAAGTTTTTTTAACCGCGAACGTCGAGTCTTGTTCCGGCGAGCTTTCCGACGAACTTCTTCCGACGGACTCCTTGCAAGCTCCCAATCTTTGTGATGACTTTAACGAGTAGCCGAGCCTTCTTGGTGATCTCCGCGAGCCTCGGACGATTTCTTCGGTGAACTTCCGACACGTTCCCGATTTCTTCTTGGATGGTTCCGGTAGCATCTCCGATGATTCTTCGGTCTCTTAAACGTCCATCGAGCTCGACTCCGGTATCCTTGCTTTATGTTTTCTGGTTATCATAGTTAATCCTGCACACTTAACTCAATAATATGGATTAGATCAATTAACCCACCAATTGATTATATCATCAAAATCCGAGATTCAACAATCTCCCCCTTTTTGATGATGACAATCAATTGATGACGGAGTTAAACATAACTCCCCCTATCTATATGCCATATTATGAGAAGATAAAAAACACTTGAATTCCATCCCATTGGATTCAAGCATAACCCGATAAGTTCTAATCGTAGAACTTATCGTTATCCTCATTAAACAATAGTAAGTACGAAACTTCGATGAAAATCATAAGTTAAATGATACGGGACGAATTTTGCTATGACAGAAGATAAAGATTTTCAATATAAATTTCATGATATCAATCTTGTGATATTTTCAAGGATTTGCAAGTCATATAAGACATTCATATCACACAGAAGATAAAGATTTTCAATATAAATTTCATGATATCAATCTTGTGATATTTTCAAGGATTTGCAAGTCATATAAGACATTCTTATCACACAAGTTTTTGTAATTCATATTCGTCATGCTATCGTTCTGGTGTAAGTCATCACTTCTCCCCCTTTGTCATCAACAAAAAGAGACAAGCCAGCTAATTGATGATCATAGAAAAAGGTTTAGCATTTATCAAAGTTCATCATTCAAATTTGCCAGAAATAGTTTATCCAAAAGACATCATCATCTATGCAGATTAAGACAGTAGTTATCTAAAGGAAAGATCAGTTATCGTTCAATCGATGACAAACTTGAACTTGTTTTTAAAAGCAAACAGAACAGAATAAAAAGATACATCAGTTTAATCCTTAGGAGGTAATCCACAGTGCTGATACATGATATCTATTTTTTCATTCATCTGTCGTAGTGTCTTCAAAATTTTAACTTGTTGATTCTGAATTTGTTCTTGCTGTGATTTGATCTGAGATAGCTCCGTCATAATGATATCTTCAGAGGAGGAAACAGGAGCTGAAGGTGTTGCGCCAAAGGGACTAGGAGGAGGAGATTCATTTCCCATAAGAATTGGTGTTTCGGGTTGTTCTATTGGTGGAGGAATTGGATCCGTCCTTCTAGGCTGCCTAACCCATATGCCATTGCTAAAAGTGCACCTAAGTTTTTTTAGCAGGTTTTTATTTATTATGTTATATCGATCATTTTGAATAGATTCTTCATCGGGTGGAATGTAAATGTCATAGGCATGAAGAATTCTAGTGATTAACCTCCCATATGGCAATATAGTATCTTTAGTCATAATATCCTGCATGTGTTGGCGAATCAAGTACCCAAAACAATTATGCTGACCGGTCATAATCCAATACATGGTTCCTATTTCTATTTGACTTATTTCGTCAAGATGAAATTGTTTGGGGAATATGATGCTTGTGATAATGTGATGAAGAATTTTAGAGTTGAAAGGCAGTAAGTGTTCACAGCTCTTGGGTAGGAAGTCAAGGTTTGGATTTGCAAAAATTGTTTTCACGGCTTCGGAATAGGTTGCTCCTATTTTTTTTACGTCCCATTTACCTTTAAAATAGCATCCCCTATCTTTTTCAGTTATGCCAATTAGCTCACAAATGGTGCTGTCAAATATTCTAATGGGTGTTCCTAGAATGTAAGTGCTTAGGCTATCATTGTCTTCGTATAGGTTGGCATAGAACAATCTCACTAACCGTAGATAGATTGGTTCATCTATTTGTAGTAGAGGTAGAGCTTCTAGGTGTGCAAACCACCTAATGGGTTCTAAGTCCTCTAGTTCATCCAAATCAACGTATTTTCCCTTATGGACACATCGTGTTTCAAATTTTGGAAAGCTAAGGGCTACCTCTTTTGATCTAAAAAGGTCATGGTTATTTGAATCTCCTTCAATCCCATTCCTTTTGATCTCTTAGGAGCCATTTTCTAGACAACATGATGATGAAATTGTGAAAAATAAGCAAGAGAAAGAGAAAAGAAAAGAGGGATTTCAAGTGTTACCTCGTGGAGATTATGTTGAGAGATGGAAAGTTTGGACCACCAAGAATCATTCTCCAATGTTTCTAAGAGTTAGAATGAGGGTTAGAGGGAATGGGAGAGGTTTTTTGAGAGGTCTTTCTTCGGGTTGGGGGCGGTGTCACCGCCGGCCCTAACCCCTCGGGTTAAAAGGGTTACTCGGTCGGTGTCACCGCCAAACTGGTCGTTGTCACCGCCTGGCGCCCGAGCGCCAGTCGGTGCAACCGCCGGATTTGGCGGTGCCACCGCTGGCATCACGCGGAGGAAAGAAAAAAAATTTTTCTTCCTTTTGTTTAGCTTCTTCCCTCAAGATCATAATTTATACTTTAATGGATCATTTTGAATTAAAGAAGAAGGAAGAATTCAAATTCATAAACGAAGGGTAAAGAACGAGTCCTTTTTGTGAAGTTCATTTTAGGGACAATTTAGCATGCCTAATTCCCTTCGGATGAATTCAAATTGGTCTTCATTCAAAGCTTTTGTAAATATATCTGCTAATTGATGCTTTGTGTCAATGAATTCTAGAACAACATCATTGTTAAGAATATGATTGCATATGAAATGATGCCTAACGTCGATGTGCTTAGTTCTGGAGTGCTGAATTGGATTTTTAGTAAGGCATATGACACTAGTATTAACACATTTTATGGGAATATTTTCAAGGTGAATTCCATAGTCTTCTAATGTATTTTTCATCCAAATTACTTGTGCACAACATGCACTTGCAGCAATGTATTCGGCTTCCGTCGTAGATAATGCAACTGAATTTTGTTTCTTGGAAGTCCAAGAAACAAGTGCATGTCCTAAAAATTGGCATGTTCCGGATGTACTTTTTCTATCTATCCTGCATCCGCCAAAATCGGCATCTGCATAAGCTATTAGATCGAATTTTTCAGATTTTGGATACCACAATCCTAAATTTGGAGTTCCTTTAAGATACCTAAATATTCTTTTAACACTCTTAAGATGAGATAATTTAGGATTAGATTGAAACCTAGCGCAAAGTCCTACACTAAACATAATATCCGGTCTAGTCGCAGTGAGGTAGAGTAGACTACCTATCATTCCCCTATATGTTTTTTGATCGAAACTTTCACTATTTTCATCCATATCTAACTTAGTCGCAGTATTCATAGGGGTGTTTATTGCTTTTGAATTATCCATGTTAAATCTTTTTAACAATTCTAATGTATATTTAGATTGGTTAAAAAATATACCATCACTAAGTTGTTTGATTTGTAATCCCAAAAAGAAAGTTAATTCACCCATTAAACTCATTTCAAATTCAAGACTCATACATTTGGCAAATGATTCACATAGTGATTCATCCGAAGAGCCAAACACAATATCGTCAACATAAATTTGCACAATAAGAAAATTATTTTCAAAATGTTTAATAAACAATGTAGTATCAACCTTGCCTTTGGTAAAATTATTTAAAATAAGAAAGGAACTAAGCCTTTCATACCAAGCTCTAGGAGCTTGTTTTAAGCCATAGAGAGCTTTAGTCAATTTGAATACATGATTAGGAAGAAGAGAATTTTCAAATCCGAGAGGTTGTTCGACAAATACTTCTTCGGAAATAAAACCATTCAAGAAAGCACTTTTAACATCCATTTGAAATAGTTTAAAATTATTACTACTAGCATAGGCAAGGAGCATCCTTATGGCTTCTAATCGAGCCACGGGAGCGAAGGTTTCTTCGTAATCGATACCTTCTTCTTGGTTGAAACCTTTGGCCACTAATCTAGCCTTGTTTCTAACCACGATACCATTTTCGTCTTGCTTGTTTCTAAAGACCCACTTAGTACCTATGACTAAGTGGTCACTTGGTCTAGGAACAAGCTTCCATACCTCATTCCTCTCAAATTGGTTCAATTCTTCTTGCATTGCAATGACCCAAAAATCATCTTTTAGGGCTTCGTCAATGCATTTAAGTTCAATTTGAGAAAGGAAAGCGGCGTTAGCACAGAAATTTTTGAAAGAAGAATGAGTTTGAACCCCTTTTGATGTATCTCCTATAATTTGCTCTTTTGGATGAGCATCTACATACTTCCATTCTTTTGGTAAAGAAATTTCGGAAGAAGATGCATTCAAATGGCTATTTTGAGGAGAGGGTTCATTTAAATTCAAATTATCAAAACCAAGATCATCATCAAAATCATTTTTCTTTAAATCGGAAATTTCATTAAAAACTACATGAATAGACTCTTCAATTACTAAAGTTCTTTTATTAAAAACCCGAAAAGCTTTAGAAATAGAAGAGTAACCAAGAAAGATGCCTTCATCGGATTTAGCATCAAATTTTCCTAAAGCATCCCTTTCATTTAAAATAAAGCATTTACAACCAAAAACTTTAAAATAGGAGATGTTTGGTTTTTTGTTATTCCATAATTCATAGGGAGTTTTGGATAAGGATGGTCTTATTAGGACTCTATTCATGATGTAGCAAGCCATATTTACGGCTTCGGCCCAAAAGTACTTAGGTAAACTATGTTCATTCAACATAGTTCTTGCCATTTCTTGTAGGTTTCTATTTTTCCTTTCAACTACTCCATTTTGTTGAGGATTTCTTGGAGTTGAGAAGTTGTGATTGTACCCATTACTTTCGCAAAAATTTTGAAAGTCACGGTTTTGGAATTCATCACCGTGATCACTCCGAATTGATGAAATCATGAAGCCTTTTTCGTTTTGAGTGAGTTTACAAAATTTAGAGAAACACTTGAAGCAATCACTTTTGTGAGCTAAGAAATAGGTCCAAGTGTATCTAGAGTAGTCATCCACAATCACAAAAGCATATTTGCTTCCACCTAGACTTCTTGTATCAATTGATCCAAATAAGTCCAAATGGATCAATTGTAATGGTCTAGTAGTGCTAATTTGATTTTTTGGTTTGAAGCTTGTTTTTATTTGTTTGCCTAGTTGACATGCATCGCATACTTTGTCCTTAATAAACTTTATATTTGGAATTCCTTGTACTAATTCTTGAGATGAGATCTTAGATATTGTTTTCATGCTTGCATGGCCTAATCTCCTATGCCAAAGCCAAGCATCATCATTTACGGTGGAGAAGCACATTTCATTACTTAGTTCATCAAGATTGATGGTATAGACATTATTTTGTTTTAAAGCAATCATAGTCATGTTATGATTTGGTTTTTCAATAATGCACATATTTGATTCAAATCTAACGATGTAACCTTTATCGCATAGTTGACTAATACTCAAGAGATTATGTTTCAATCCATCAACTAGTAAGGCATCATCAATGGAAAAATTAAATTTGTTACCAATAGTTCCCTTGCCAATGATTTTGCCCTTGTTGTTGTCTCCGAAGGTAACGTACCCTTCTTCTTTGCTAGTGAGCATAGAGAAATGAGATGGATCTCCAGTCATATGTCTTGAGCATCCACTATCGAGATACCATCTCTTGCTCCTAGCTTGTGGGTTTGTCTACAAAAGAGGATGATTTTTAGGTACCCATTTGATTTTGGGTGCCTAAAAAATTGACCCACTAACTTTGTTATTTATGATTGAATTCTTTATAGTTCCTTTAGGAACCCATATTAATTTTTGTGAACTAATTTTCCTAAATGGGCATTTGTAGGCAATATGTCCGGATTTGCAACAAAAGTTGCATTTCATATAAGAGGAAACATGTAATGTAGGTCCTTTTATGAAAGTGGTAGGATTTTGATGTAATCCTTTTACAAATCCAATTCCATTTCTATTTGCGATGTGACCCTTGTGTGCAAGGATCATATCTAATCCTTTGCTACTAACCTTAAACTTGTTTAAGGTTTCCTTAAGAAGCAAATTTTCATTTTTTATTGCTTCTAAGTGCTCACACTTAGAGCATGGAGGAGTTTGAAGACTATCAAACTTATCTTGTAGCAAAGCATGCTCTTTCTTTAAGATACTTAACTTCTTGCTAACAGTTCTACATTCATCAAATAATTCATGAAAAGCGATAGATAGTTCTTCAAAGATAAATCTTCATTAAATAAATCACATACCTCTTCTCCTAACGCCATTAGCGCGTAATGAGCAACTTGCTCGGTGTTGGACTCCTCTTCTTCGGATGCGCTTGAATCATCCCACGTTGCCTTGAATGCCTTCTTCTTTGATGTTCTCTTTTTGGCTTGAGGACAATCGTTCTTATAGTGTCCCGGTTTTTTGCATTAATAGCAAATCACTTGGTCCTTCTTTTGTTCAAATTTATTTTTTGTATTATTTTTAAATCTGTTCTTTCTTAAATATTTTTAAAATATTTGAGTCAAAAGTGTAATGTCATTGTCACTGTCCTCATCACTTGATGTTCCTTTCAAGTGGTCTTCTTGTGATTTGAGTGCCATATCCTTCTTGTTCTTTGGAAGGGGGTTCTCGAGCTCGTCATGAGCTTGACATGTCATTTCGTAGGTCATTAGAGACCCAATGAGTTCTTCAAGAGGGAATGCTTTAAGGTCTTTGGCCTCTTGAATGGCCGTAACTTTTGGATCCCAACTTTTAGGGAGGGATCTTAAGATTTTAGTTACTAGTTCAAAGTTAGTAAAATCTTTACCAAGAGCTTTGAGTCCATTGATGACATCCGTAAACCGGGTGTACATGTCTCCGATGGACTCACTTGGTTTCATTCGGAAAAGTTCGTAAGAGTGCACAAGGATGTTGATTTTGGACTCTTTCACTCGGCTAGTGCCTTCATGAGTGACCTCAAGAGTTCTCCAAATATCAAAAGCCGAATCACACATTGAAACACGATTAAATTCGTTTTTGTCTAGTGCACAAAACAAGGCATTCATAGCCTTTGCATTTAAAGCAAAAACCTTCTTCTCCGATTCATCCCATTCGCTCATCGGAAGAGAAGATTTTTGAAATCCATTCTCGACAATAGACCAAAGCTCAAAGTCCATAGAAATGAGGAAGATTCTCATGCGAGTCTTCCAATATGTGTAATCCGACCCATTAAACAAAGGTGGCCGTGCAATAGAATGGCCCTCTTGCATGCCGGAGTAAGCCATCTCTCTTGGGTATTAAACCAAATATGAGAGATAACCTTGTTCTGATACCACTTGTTTGGATTGGAGCGGCACTAAGAGGGGGGGGGTGAATTAGTGCAGCGGATTAAAACTTCGATTTTAACAAAATCTTTCGTACGTTAAGAACGAAACTTGAGAAATTTAACTTGAAGGCGTATTCTTAAAGTTGCGCAGCAAGAGTAATAAGGAACTAAAGCAGTAAGAAGATTTGCAGTAATGTAAATGACAATAATAAAAAGCAAACCAGAGATTACGCCGATTTTTAGAGTGGTTCGGTCAAATGACCTACTCCACTTGCGAGGCCCCTCTTCGATGAGGCTCCCACCTTCCACTAGCAAGTCTCTTGAAATGAAAGGGTAAACACCCCTCTTACAACCTTTTACAAGCAACTCAACCTCTTACAAATTTTCAATAAGAAAGAAGGAGGATAACTCTCTAGCAAATTGAAAACAATACTTGCTAAGACTTTCTAAGACTTTTCTCTCAATCAAAATGCTTCTCAAAAGTTGTAACCTCAGCTGAGATTTGAGGGGTATTTATAGGCCTCAAGAGGATTCAAATTTTGGGCTCCAAAATTTGAATTCTCTTAGGGTTCCCGGTGCTGGAGGTTCCACCGCCCAGCCAGGCGGTGCCACCGCCTAGCGCTCGGGTGCTGGACGGTGCAACCGCCCAGCCAAGGAGGTGTCACTGCCCAGCACTCGGGTGCTGGGCGGTTTCACCGCCCAGCCAAGCGGTGCCACCGCCTGGCTCTCCAATTCATTTGTTTGGCTGAATTTTAGCCCAAACCAAATATGACTTTGGGCCTAGTTGGCCCCTAACCAGGATATAGGATTATCTCTTAATCCTAATCCTAATTACAAGTGAACTATATAACACAAAAAAAACATCCTAAGCAAGTTTTTTTAACCGCGAACGTCGAGTCTTGTTCCGGCGAGCTTTCCGACGAACTTCTTCCGACGGACTCCCTGCAAGCTCCCAATCTTTGTGATGACTTTAACGAGTAGCCGAGCCTTCTTGGTGATCTCCACGAGCCTCCGACGATTTCTTCGGCGAACTTCCGACACGTTCCCGATTTCTTCTCGGATGGTTCCGGCAGCATCTCCGATGATTCTTCGGTCTCTTAAACGTCCATCGAGCTCGACTCCGGTATCCTTGCTTTATGTTTTCTGGTTATCGTAGTTAATCCTGCACACTTAACTCAATAATAAGGATTAGATCAATTAACCCACCAATTGATTATATCATCAAAATCCGAGATTCAACATTATCTCCCTCCCATCAAAATAAGTCAACATATGATAAGGAGATGCTTGCCATTGTGCGCGCAGCAACGAGGTGGAGACCCTACTTTATTGGTCGACGATTTCAAATTAAAACCGACCATAAAAGCCTCAAGTACTTTTTGGAGCGAAAGATATCATCCCTTGAGTAGCAAAAATGGGTAACAAAACTTCTTGGATTTGATTATGAAATAACATACAAAAAGGGGAAAGATAATGTTCTTACAGATGTGCTTTCGCAGCTACCTGAGCAAGCTGAATTTTTGGTTGTTTTACTTCCAACCAGCGACTTCCTTGAGGATCTTAAGATAGAATGGCAGGAAGATTCGGAGACTAATAAGATAAAAAGAAAAAAAATTAGAGGAAGCACCAAGCTCCGTGGCTCATTACAATCGGGACTCAAAAGAATTATGCTATAAGTGACGCATTGTGCTTGTGACAAATTCTACTTGTATCTTCAAGAGTAGATTTTGGACAAAGTTATTCCATATACAGGGTACTAAAGGAGTGCGACATATCACCCATAAATCGACGGCCAGATAGAGGTTTTAAATAGGTGCTTGGAGACAGCCCAAAGCCACCAACCAAATATGACTACCCAAAGAGAACTCCAGACCCAGCCAAGTGTCATTATTGATCGACGGATCGTGACTCGACGACGACGACCCACTAATGAAGTGCTAATACAGTGGGCGAACCTACCAATAGAAGATGCCACTTGGGAGAACTATGACGACTTGAAGATCAAATTCCCAGAATTCACGAATCATCAGCCTCGAGGACAAGGCTGATTTGAAGAGGGCGGGTCTGTTAGGACTCTAGCTTGGAGAGTCCTAATTGAGAGGGACATTCATGTAAAACTGTTAGGACTAGCTAGGAGAGTCCTAATTGAGAGGGACATTCTATTAGGACTCTAGCTAGGAGAGTCCTAATTGAAAGGGGCATTCATGTAGGAGGTTGTTTCTTAGAGAAGAATTAGGAGTTGTAAAGGAATAGGAGTCTTAAGAATTAGGAGTTGTAAAAAAATATGAGTCTTAAGTAGGAGTCCTATTAGGAGTTAGTTAGAAGTAGGAGTCTTGAGTAGGAGTTCTATAAGGAGTTAGGGTTTAGAAGCCCTATAAATAGTCATGTATTCCTCCTCTTTTCATAAGCAATAGATGAATCTTTTCTGCAGCCTTTGAGCAGCAACTTGGAGGGAGGAACCCCTATAGAGTTCCAAGGAGGCCGATCCCCTAAAGAGATCAACCCCAAGTTTAGAATCTGCAAGGGTTCTAACATAGAGGCCCAGGATCCAAACAATGGTGCACTAATTACAATGAAGTCGATGGACTTCAGGAGCTACTAGGCGACAGACTATCCTAGAGCGGTGCTTCATCTAGGTGTGACTCAAGAGTGGGTGGATGAAGGTCGATTGCCAAAGGGGCGAACAAAATCGAAGGTGGAAGAGACACTACGATGTATTGGCAGAGGCCACACATCGAGGGATCACAATTCGAGTTCATCCCACAAGGATCAGAATGCAATGGAGATGTCACCAAGAGGCGACATTGTGTAGCGGATCGTGGTGGAATAGTTCGTGGCAAATGCAATACACACGACATAGTCCCGTGAGGGACTAGATCATATGGAGGTATGATCGGGAGCTACTGGAAGCTCCACTTCGATCAACAACATGATGGCAAGAAGGGCTATGGATTCAAGGAGTGAAGGCCATGGTACCGCAGAGGCGGGTCTTCCATGCGTACATCGAATTTTGCATCGGATGAAAACCTTGGTCATCAGCATATGGGGGCTAGGTTCCACCAAGGGAAAAGTTCGAATGCAAGTACTAGTGAGTCCCATGGGAGGGACTTGATCATACAGAGGTATGATCGAAGCAGTTGGAGAGTTGGACTGCTCTAGAGCTCATATTCGCTTAAGGGAGCTCGACAAGTCGGAGGATAAGGTCGAGTAAGCGAACGTTGCTACCAAGGAAGCTAAGGAGAATAGAATCAGTGCAAACCCTACAACGCGATGGCAGAGGCCATGCATGGGAGTTGTAGTCTGTCTTTCCATCGACCAAAGGGATTTGCTTGGAGAACACTGATGTGTTGAAGAAGGGGGTCGAAAGGGGCGAGGAAATGACGACGAGTCCAGAGGGACTTAGCTACCCAAAATCAAGCATCAGTTAGAATGGAGGTGGACTCGGAGGAGTGCCATAGAGGCATATCTACTGATTGTGAAGAAAATGGATGTAGAAGCGAGGCGACGGATAGTAGTGCCATGGGCATGGCAGCGCCATGGTACCGTAGAGGCGGGACTTCCGTGAAAGTCATTAATCCCTTGCTCTCATGGAGGGAGAGCGCTTGGTCGTGAAAGGGGCCGAGGAGATGGAGTATGCAGAGGTAAACTCCAAGTACCGAGACAAGGCTGAAGGGCAGAGGCTAAGGAACTTCGTAAAACCGGTGTCAATGAGCTTCTCATCAAGATAGCCGAAAGTGAAGGACTTCGGGTCAGGCAAGAGTGCATGACCAAAGAACGAAGTAGATAGTACGCGGTGTTGTACCTTTGCTACTCAGTGGAGTAGGCGATAGGGTTGATGTAGAAGACGGTACAATCCTATAGTTGACCAAACCTATGAGAGAATCACTCCAAGTTGGGGTGAAAACTTTCTGCATTCCAGAAGTTTGATGGCATTGTGAAGGTGAATCACAGTAACTAACTCAATGCAAGGAGTGCAAACACTTCAAGTGCTTCAGAAGTGTGAGCAAAGAGCAGGCGAAGGCTAGTAACCAGCTCGATGCATGGAGTATAACCTCGAGGAGGCGGGCGAAGTCAAGTAACCTTTGCCTTCTCAACCCTTAAGAGAATGGGTGAAACCGAGTACCCCAATTCTCTTATCTATCCAGTAGAGGAGCTCTGAACAAGTTCAAAGACCCTTCGAAGATAATGGAAGACAATAGTTGTCAAATCCTTACCAACGGTGATCGGTGCTATTGAGAGTAGATTGTCCGCTTCATTTCCCAACGAAATGCCAATCGTAAGCGGAAGTGATGCGAACCTACTTCGATGTGACAACTAAGTGAAAGAAGAGTCAATGAGCAAATTTTGTGGAGGAAGGACCCAAAACTTCAGAAGTTTGCGAGACGATGCTCGTTAAAGCTCCAACAAGCATCCACCCAACTCAAGCAGCATGAGGCATTTGAGAGACTGGCACAGTAAGGATGGTCTTTTCCTTCATCTGGAGGATCCGCAGGAACCAATAGGGATCAACACAACTCAGCCAACCCCACACTAGAGTCAGAGTCATTGGCGAGTTGAAGCAGCATGGCAGATCAAAGGTTTGAATACTCAAAAACAACAGCGGAGAGCAACTGGGAGCTAGGAGGCGCATTGCAGCTGGAGCAGAAGATTGAAGACTCAGCAAAGGCGAGGAGTTGCAGTGTCGACAAAGGCTTCGACAAGGACGTCGAAGGAATAAGTGGGGGAGAATGTCACGGACAAACTTCTAAACAGGATGTTTGATGTAATACTTATGTATGTCCGTATCTTTTGGTATGTTCATGCTTTGTACAACATGTAGAGGGACAACCAAAGGCTTAATAGTCTAATTTTAGTTAGGTTGGTGGCCACTTTAGGCTTGTAAATAAAGGTTGTGTCATGTGGACACGCGTGAGAGATTTTTGGTATATAGTGGACCATTTTAACCCTTTATTGTGCAACTATTCGGAGCTTGTAAAGTATGTTTATAATTTGCATTGTCTATGAAGTGTTTTCGGAAATGTTTGCTTGTGGATCCCGAATGAGGCGTTTTCTCTAACCCGTTCTCTCTTTTGTGGGTCCTAAGGGACATGGGAGGCTTCGGGGAGGCTGACCTTTCCGGACGGACACGCAAGGGTACCGCACGACTTAGGCAAAACTAGCTAAGTCCGTGACACGTGGGCGTCGCCCTTGCGGGCCTCTACCCGCAAGCGGTCGGTTGCCGGTTGTAAGCCACCTGCGGTAATGTTTAGTCATGGCCGAGAGCAGCATTCAGCCATGCTTATTTTGGCCAGGAAAATAGCATCAAATAGGGCTCTCGGTAAGGCTGCAAGTAGCCTTTGACCTGTTGAATCTCGGATTTTGATGATAAAATCAATTGATGGGTTATTTGATCTAATCCATATTATTGAGTTAAGTGTGCAGGATTAACTACGATAACCAGAAAACACAAAGCGAGAATACCGGAGTCAAGTTCGATGGACGTTTAAGAGTCCGAAGAATCGTCGGAGATGCTGCCTGAACCAACCGAGAAGAAATCGGGAACCTGTCGGAATTTTCGGAAGTTCGCCGAAGAGATCGTCGGAGGTTCACGGAGATCACCGAGAAGGCTCGGCTACTCATTAAAGTCATCACAAGTTCGGGAGCTTGCTAGAAGCCCGTCGGCAGAAAGTTCGTCGGAAAGCTCGCCAGAACAAGACTCGACGTTCGCGGTTGAAAATTTGCTTAGGATGTGTTTTGGTTATGTAGTCCACTTGTAATTAGGATTAGGATTAAGAGATAATCCTATATCCTGGTTAGGGGCCAACTGGGCCCAAAGTCAGAGTTGGTTTAGGCTAAAAATTAAGCTAAACCAGCGAACTAGAGAGCCAAGATTGAAGCCCAACTAGTGGCTGAAAACACTGTAGTCGGGCTGAAAACACTATAGGCGGTGGCACCGCCTAACTGGGCGGTGACACCTCCTTGGCTGGGCGGTTGCACCGTCCAGCACCCGAGCGCTGGGCGGTGGCACCGCCTGGCTGGGCGGTGGAACCTCCAGCACCGGGAACCCTAAGAGAATTCAAATTTTGGAGCCCAAAATTTGAATCCTCTTGAGGCCTATAAATACCCCTCAAATCTCAGCTGAGGTTACAACTTTTGAGAAGCATTTTGATTGAGAGAAAAGTCTTAGAAAGTCTTAACAAGTCTTGTTTTCAATTTGCTAGAGAGTTCTCCTCCTTTTTTATTGAAAATTTGTAAGAGGTTGAGCTGCTTGTAAAAGGTTGTAAGAGGGGTGTTTACCCTTCCATTTCAAGAGACTTGCTAGTGGAAGGTGGAGCCTCATCGAAGAGGGGCCTCGCAAGTGGAGTAGGTCATTTGACCGAACCACTCTAAAAATCGGCGTAATCTCTGGTTTGCTTTTTATTATTGTCATTTACATTACTGCAAATCTTCTTACTGCTTTAGTTTGTATTACTCTTGCTGCGCAACTTTAAGAATACGCCTTCAAGTTAAATTTCTCAAGTTTCGTTCTTAACGTACGAAAGATTTTGATTAAAATCGAAGTTTTAATCCGCTGCACTAATTCACCCCCCCCCTCTTAGTGCCGCTCCGATCCTAACAAGTGGTATCAGAGCAAGGTTATCTCTCATATTTGGTTTAATACCCAAGAGAGATGGCTTACTCCGGCATGCAAGAGGGCCATTCTATTGCACGACCACCTTTGTTTAATGGGTCGGATTACACATATTGGAAGACTCGCATGAGAATCTTCCTCATTTCTATGGACTTTGAGCTTTGGTCTATTGTCGAGAATGGATTTCAAAAATCTTCTCTTCCGATGAGCGAATGGAATGAATCGGAGAAGAAGGTTTTTGCTTTAAATGCAAAGGCTATGAATGCCTTGTTTTGTGCACTAGACAAAAACGAATTTAATCGTGTTTCAATGTGTGATTCGGCTTTTGATATTTGGAGAACTCTTGAGGTCACTCATGAAGGCACTAGCCGAGTGAAAGAGTCCAAAATCAACATCCTTGTGCACTCTTACGAACTTTTCCGAATGAAACCAAGTGAGTCCATCGGAGACATGTACACCCGGTTTACGGATGTCATCAATGGACTCAAAGCTCTTGGTAAAGATTTTACTAACTTTGAACTAGTAACTAAAATCTTAAGATCCCTCCCTAAAAGTTGGGATCCAAAAGTTACGGCCATTCAAGAGGCCAAAGACCTTAAAGCATTCCCTCTTGAAGAACTCATTGGGTCTCTAATGACCTACGAAATGACATGTCAAGCTCATGACGAGCTCGAGAACCCCCTTCCAAAGAACAGGAAGGATATGGCACTCAAATCACAAGAAGACCACTTGAAAGGAACATCAAGTGATGAGGACAGTGACAATGACATTGCACTTTTGACTCAAAAATTTAAAAAATATTTAAGAAAGAACAGATTTAAAAATAATACAAAAAATAAATTTGAACAAAAGAAGGACCAAGTGATTTGCTATGAATGCAAAAAACCGGGACACTATAAGAACGATTGTCCTCAAGCCAAAAAGAGAACATCAAAGAAGAAGGCATTCAAGGCAACGTGGGATGATTCAAGCGCATCCGAAGAAGAGGAGTCCAACACCGAGCAAGTTGCTCATTACGCGCTAATGGCGTTAGGAGAAGAGGTATGTGATTTATTTAATGATGATTTATCTTTTGAAGAACTATCTATCGCTTTTCATGAATTATTTGATGAATGTAGAACTGTTAGCAAGAAGTTAAGTATCTTAAAGAAAGAGCATGCTTTGCTACAAGATAAGTTTGATAGTCTTCAAACTCCTCCATGCTCTAAGTGTGAGCACTTAGAAGCAATAAAAAATGAAAATTTGCTTCTTAAGGAAACCTTAAACAAGTTTAAGGTTGGTAGCAAAGGATTAGATATGATCCTTGCACACAAGGGTCACATCGCAAATAGAAATGGAATTGGATTTGTAAAAGGATTACATCAAAATCCTACCACTTTCATAAAAGGACCTACATTACATGTTTCCTCTTATATGAAATGCAACTTTTGTTGCAAATCCGGACATATTGCCTACAAATGCCCATTTAGGAAGATTAGTTCACAAAAATTAATATGGGTTCCTAAAGGAACTATAAAGAATTCAATCATAAATAACAAAGTTAGTGGGTCAATTTTTGAGGCACCCAAAATCAAATGGGTACCTAAAAATCATCCTCTTTTGTAGACAAACCCACAAGCTAGGAGCAAGAGATGGTATCTCGATAGTGGATGCTCAAGACATATGACTGGAGATCCATCTCATTTCTCTATGCTCACTAGCAAAGAAGAAGGGTACGTTACCTTCGGAGACAACAACAAGGGCAAAATCATTGGCAAGGGAACTATTGGTAACAAATTTAATTTTTCCATTGATGATGTCTTACTAGTTGATGGATTGAAACATAATCTCTTGAGTATTAGTCAACTATGCGATAAAGGTTACATCGTTAGATTTGAATCAAATATGTGCATTATTGAAAAACCAAATCATAACATGACTATGATTGCTTTAAAACAAAATAATGTCTATACCATCAATCTTGATGAACTAAGTAATGAAATGTGCTTCTCCGTCGTAAATGATGATGCTTGGCTTTGGCATAGGAGATTAGGCCATGCAAGCATGAAAACAATATCTAAGATCTCATCTCAAGAATTAGTACGAGGAATTCCAAATTTAAAGTTTATTAAGGACAAAGTATGCGATGCATGTCAACTAGGCAAACAAATAAAAACAAGCTTCAAACCAAAAAATCAAATTAGCACTACTAGACCATTACAATTGATCCATTTGGACTTATTTGGACCAATTGATACAACAAGTCTAGGTGGAAGCAAATATGCTTTTGTGATTGTGGATGACTACTCTAGATACACTTGGACCTATTTCTTAGCTCACAAAAGTGATTGCTTCAAGTGTTTCTCTAAATTTTGTAAACTCACTCAAAACGAAAAAGGCCTCATGATTTCATCAATTCGGAGTGATCACGGTGGTGAATTCCAAAACCGTGACTTTCAAAATTTTTGCGAAAGTAATGGGTACAATCACAACTTCTCAACTCCAAGAAATCCTCAACAAAATGGAGTAGTTGAAAGGAAAAATAGAAACCTACAAGAAATGGCAAGAACTATGTTGAATGAACAAAGTTTACCTAAGTACTTTTGGGCCGAAGCCGTAAATACGGCTTGCTACATCATGAATAGAGTCCTAATAAGACCATCCTTATCCAAAACTCCCTATGAATTATGGAATAACAAAAAACCAAACATCTCCTATTTTAAAGTTTTTTGTTGTAAATGCTTTATTTTAAATGAAAGGGATGCTTTAGGAAAATTTGATGCTAAATCCGATGAAGGCATCTTTCTTGGTTACTCTTCCGTTTCTAAAGCTTTTCGGGTTTTTAATAAAAGAACTTTAGTAATTGAAGAGTCTATTCATGTAGTTTTTAATGAAATTTCCGATTTAAAGAAAAATGATTTTGATGATGATCTTGGCTTTGATAATTTGAATTTAAATGAACCCTCTCCTCAAAATAGCCATTTGAATGCATCTTCTTCCGAAATTTCTTTACCAAAAGAATGGAAGTATGTAGATGCTCATCCAAAAGAGCAAATTATAGGAGATACATCAAAAGGGGTTCAAACTCGTTCTTCTTTAAAAAATTTCTGTGCTAACGCCGCTTTCCTTTCTCAAATTGAACCTAAATGCATTGACGAAGCCTTAAAAGATGATTTTTGGATCATTGCAATGCAAGAAGAATTGAACCAATTTGAGAGGAATGAGGTATGGAAGCTTGTTCCTAGACCAAGTGACCACTTAGTCATAGGTACTAAGTGGGTCTTTAGAAACAAGCAAGACGAAAATGGTATCGTGGTTAGAAACAAGGCTAGATTAGTGGCCAAAGGTTTCAACCAAGAAGAAGGTATCGATTACGAAGAAACCTTCGCTCCCGTGGCTCGATTAGAAGCCATAAGGATGCTCCTTGCCTATGCTAGTAGTAATAATTTTAAACTATTTCAAATGGATGTTAAAAGTGCTTTCTTGAATGGTTTTATTTCCGAAGAAGTATTTGTCGAACAACCTCCCGGATTTGAAAATTCTCTTCTTCCTAATCATGTATTCAAATTGACTAAAGCTCTCTATGGCTTAAAACAAGCTCCTAGAGCTTGGTATGAAAGGCTTAGTTCCTTTCTTATTTTAAATAATTTTACCAAAGGCAAGGTTGATACTACATTGTTTATTAAACATTTTGAAAATAATTTTCTTATTGTGCAAATTTATGTTGATGATATTGTGTTTGGCTCTTCGGATGAATCACTATGTGAATCATTTGCCAAATGTATGAGTCTTGAATTTGAAATGAGTTTAATGGGTGAATTAACTTTCTTTTTAGGATTACAAATCAAACAACTTAAGGATGGTATATTTATTAACCAATCTAAATACACATTAGAATTGTTAAAACGATTTAACATGGATAATTCAAAAGCAATAAACACCCCTATGAGTACTGCGACTAAGTTAGATATGGATGAAAATAGTGAAAATTTCGATCAAAAAACATATAGGGGAATGATAGGTAGTCTACTCTACCTTACCGCGACTAGACCGGATATTATGTTTAGTGTAGGACTTTGTGCTAGGTTTCAATCAAATCCTAAATTATCTCATCTCAAAAGTGTTAAAAGAATATTTAGGTATCTTAAAGGAACTCCAAATTTAGGATTATGGTATCCAAAATCTGAAAAATTTGATTTAATAGCCTATGCGGATGCCGATTTTGGCGGATGCAGAATAGATAGAAAAAGTACATCCGGAACATGCCAATTTTTAGGACATGCACTTGTTTCTTGGACTTCCAAGAAACAAAATTCAGTTGCACTATCTACGGCAGAAGCCGAATACATAGCTGCAAGTGCATGTTGTGCACAAGTCATTTGGATGAAAAATACATTAGAAGACTATGGAATTCACTTTAAAAATATTCCCATAAAATGTGATAATACTAGTGCCATATGTCTTACTAAAAATCCAATTCAGCATTCTAGAACTAAGCACATCGACGTTAGGCATCATTTCATACGCGATCATGTCCTTAACAATAATATTGTTCTAGAATTCATTGACACAAAGCATCAATTAGCAGATATATTTACAAAAGCTTTGAATGAAGACCAATTTGAATTCATACGAAGGGAATTAGGCATGCTAAATTGTCCCTAAAATGAACTTCACAAAAAGGACTCGTTCTTTTCCCTTCGTTTATGAATTTGAATTCTTCCTTCTTCTTCAATTCAAAATGATCCATTAAAGTATAAATTATGATCTTGAGGGAAGAAGCTAAACAAAAGGAAGGAAGAAAAGTTTTTTCTTTCCTCTGTGTGATGCCAGCGGTGGCACCGCCAGATCCGGCGGTTGCACCGATTGGCGCTCGGGCGCCAGGCGGTGACACCGACCAGTTTG